>NW_015168063.1:760463-789360 GCF_001447785.1 Gekko japonicus
ATGACCTTCTTCTTAACTTTCTGTATTTCTTCTGTTGATGCCAGACACTTCTTTGCGATATCATCTACCTTGTCAGCTGTCTCTGTCATTTTCTTCTGTTGAACACTATAGGCACTTTCCATGCTATCCAGCTTTTGGTTGATTTTTTGCAGTTCCTCCAGCAGATGGCGCAAAAGATCACCTTCTTGTTGATTGACAGCAGCCCCAGCAAGGGAAGGGCTCAGACAGGAAGTCCCTCTCGTCTTCTTTGTCTGCTTCTCCACCAACTTTCTCTGCCCCGCCATTTTCCGCCTTTGTTTACAGTTTAAAAGTTCATGCTATGCCGCTTAGGGATGTCTCCCTCCTCACCGCTTCCAGCTCCCTCCCAAAAGGTAATGCGCTTTAGCCAATCTTTGCTTCGCCCCCCTTTTCCACTTTTAAAAAGTCTCTTTCTCCGGTGGTGGTGGGGAATCCTCCCTCCTCCCTCTCGATCTCCTGGGGGACGGAGCGCGCTTATGCCGCCACTTCAAAATTAATCGCCAACTCACAGTGATTCGCTTGTCTTATTTTTTTCTGACTTTAACGCTCCATCACTCCGCTGTTCCGGTGGTGTTGCTAGTCCCCATGTGGGGCATGACACAGCAGGGGCCGTTTGGGGCAGAGGGAGAGCCTCAATTCCCGACCTTCTGGCCGGCAAGAGGCTTCTCCCCTAAGCGCCCCCTGGTTCGGAGCCTTTTCACCAAGGCTCCTTAGGATCTCCGCTTATGTGGGACCCCCCCCCAAACTGTGTGTGAGCGATCTAGCTCCGGGAGCGTCCCGAGAGCCGGTCGCCATTTGCGCCGCCGTGGCTGGAAGTCCAAAACAGCCTATATTGTAATGTCCCTGTATAGCTCTATGGTACAGCCTCATATGGAATACTGTGTACTATCTCCAAAGAGGACTTCACACAGCTGGAAAAAGTACAGAGGAGGGCAACCAAGACTATTAGAGGGCTGGAGCACCTTCCCTATGAGGTAAGGCTGAAGAGTCTGTGACTTTTCAGTTTAGACAAGAGATGACCAAGGGGGGCATGATAGAGGTTCATAAAATTATGCATGGGGTGGAGCGAGCAGACAAGGAGAACTTTTTCTCCCTCTCCCAAAATACTAGAACTCGAGGGCATCCAATGAAGCTGATGGGCAGTAGATTCCGGACAGACAAAAGGAAATACTACTTTACACAGGAAGTGACTAAAATGTGAATTTCACTACCAGAGGATGTAGTGATGGCCACTACATGAATAAACAGCTTTAAAGGGGGATTAGATAGATTCATTGAGGAAAAGTCTATCAGTGGCTACTAGCCATGGCAACTGAGGGGAACCTCCATGGTCAGAGGCACTAAACCTCTGAATCCCAAGGCCTGGAGGCAACATCAGGAGAAAGCCTCGGCCTCTATGCCTGTTGTTGGCTGTCCAGAGGAACTGGTTGGCTACTATGTGAGACAGGAGGCTAGACTAGATGGATCATTGGTCTGATCCATCAGGGAGCTTCTTATGTTCTTACTTTATATATGATGCTGCTTATATATACTGTGCATCCAGCAGGCAAACTCCAATTCAAAATAATCCATGAAATGTGGGTCCTGGATAGAGGTCAACCGTTGAAGAGGAAAAGAATATAGCAAACAGAACGATGGTTAAATGCTTCAATGGGGCGGGCGTGGAGGAAAGCTTGTGCTCTTTATATAATTGAGGCATTTTGATTTCTGCCCAAAGCAACTTATATAATTCTCCTCACCTGAATTTTATCATCATGACTACTCTGTCAGGGGGTGTGGCTGGACCAAGGTCCCCCAAGCAGGCTTCCATGGCATCAGTAGGGGTTTGGACCCGGGCCTCCCAGACCCTGGACCAACATTCTAAACACTCCAACACACCAACTCTGTTATAAACACGTCTGGCTTCGGCTTTTGAAGTGTTGTGAAGTGATTCACTTCTGCATAGTTTGGTGTAGTGGTTAAGTGTGTGGACTCTAATCTGGGAGAACCAGGTTTGATTCCCCACTCCTCCACTTGCACCTGGCTGGATGACCTTGGGCAAGCCGTAGCTCTGATAGCAGCTGTTCTTAAAAAAGAGCAGTTTCTGTCAAGAGCTCTCTCAGCCCCACCTCCCTCACAGGGTGTCTGTTGTGGGGAGGGGAAGGGAAAGGAGTTTATAAGCTGCTCTGAGACACCTTTGGGTAGTGAAGGGCGGGGTTTAAATCCAATCTCTCTTCTTCTTCTTCTTCTTCTTCATATAGTTGAACTGACAATGAGCAAGGTTAATAAAATGTAACAGGGAGGGAACTAGAAACAGATTTTTGGGGGGACCTCCCTCAGCATCACACCCCAGAGCAATGCATTTATCAGGTGAGCTGTGCATTGTATGGGGAACAGTGACCAACTCTGCTCCCTGACAGGTTGTCTTTAGAATGCCAGGTTTCTTTGGGTCCTGTCACTTTAAATATGAGTTTGGCATGATAGAGAGCTTTTCTGTGCAACTTTGCACAGATTCAGTATCTCATTTAAACTGTGCTGCAACCCGTACAAAGTAGCTGAAAGGGCTTCGTTATCACAACATCATGTTATCCAGGAGAGCTGTCATGGGGGGGGGGCATGGCTCAGTGGTGTGGCATCTGCTTGGCATGCAGGAGGTCCCAGGTTCCATTCCCCGTATCTCCAGTTAAAAACAAACAAACAAGGTTGTAGAGGTGAAATGGAAAAGGCCTCTGCCTGAGAACCCCCCCCCCCGAGAACTGCAGCCAGTCAGTGCAGACAGTTCTGAGCTTGATAGAGCAATTGTCTAACTCAGTATCAAGCAGCTTCAAGCCTTCATGCATCTGTGCCACACAAATTAAGCCTGCAGAGCTGCTTAGCATGGGAGGAATCACTTTAAACAAAGTGGTGAGCCCAAGCACAGGAAAGACTTTTCACCCTGCCAATATCACAGTTAAGTCAGGCCTAAAATGTCCCTCATTTATTTATCTTTTGGGGGGCGGGGATACTCAATGGATAATTAGGATGATAACGGTCCAGATCATCTTTTGCTATATATCATTACTGAAAGACAATGTAGCACCCACTCTTAGAAGAAGGTGGTGGTACAATCTAACACCTATTTCATACCCGAATTTTGGGGGGGGGGGGTCTGGACACGCATACACTGGTGTAAAAACAATGAAAGCATTCATTCAGACTTTCCCAGAATAACCTGCTTAAGATACATTTTAATATGCTACCAATATTTAATTTTTAAAACAGTTATTAAGATGATCGCCCACTTAAAAAGAAAGCAACTTAATTTTTTTAATTAAAAATTAAAACTATATACCTTTCCAATCCTGCTATCTCAAAGGAAGGAAAACGGAAGGGGAGACTCATTTCTCTCACACAGATCACTTTCACAAAATCGTTTTCCAGGAACAGACACATAAAGCAGACTTCAGAGTGGCTAACACTGAACCTGTCTGAAACCTAAATGTGAGAAGCAAGCTCAGACAGAGGTTGAGAATTTCAGCACCACAATCACATCGCCATTAGGAGTTTTTCAGGAGGAACAACAGACACTGAGCCCTACTACAACATCCTTCTTGTTTAAGGGTTTACTCCTCCCCCCCTTGCTTTCCTGTCGCAGGAAAATGTCAAAACGTTGGACAGGTTCACTGGTGCAAAGAGCCAAGAGCTCATTCAGCAGTTCTGCAGCATTACTTTCAACAGCCATTAATTAGATTTCTTTTAATGAAAAAAGGCAATGAACTCCTGCAGACATGCTAGGGCTATAGAGAAGGGATGACAAACTGGCTCTACCTCTCAGCCTCTGTGATACTACCAGACTTCATCAAGTTGTGATAAATATTTGACCAAAGGGAAAGATTCCATTTTTTGGATGAGCTTGGACAAAACGTTTTGGATGTCCTTGTATTTAATATTGCAGTCCAAACGAGATATTATATCTGACAAGAATCTGCCTCACAGTGGGGCAAGTAGCCCCCATGGACCCCATTTCAGCTCAGGAAAATGGCATGTCCCCTGTGCGATGTCATGAATCAAGCCCTGGTATGTGTCTGGAGGCGGCACACTCACCCTTATCGATTCAGTTTGAGGTTGCCCAGCCAAGAGAGCCACCCAGCAACATGCCGAGGTCTCACCCAGGCCCAAATAGGGTTGCCAGGTCTAGGTTGGAAAACACCTGGGGACTTTGGGGGTGGATCCAGGAGAGGGCAGGGTTTGGGGAGAGGAGGTGCCTCAGCATGGTACAATGCCATAGAGTCAGGCCCGTAGCTAATGCGGGGCCCCCCACGGTTTTTATGGGCCCCCCTCCATGGCCAACCCTAACCCCCTTCTAAGCAGGAGCCCCCCCCCCGCCTAGGTGATAATAAAAAGAGAGAGATCGCATCCGTTCCATGGAGCAAGCCAGGCCGCTCTGCTGGACCAGACTGGAAGTTTATTCCCCCACCGCCTGCTCCCCAGCCCCTTTGCCGGAGGGAAAGGGTGGAACTGCCCCTTCTCCGCCCGATGGAAGGAAGGAGGCCGGGGGATCCGCAGTGGTGGCAGCGGCAGCAAGCAGCGTTCCCGAAAGCCAGTAACACACAAAGGTGATGGGGCACCACACGCGCTTCGGCCCCAAGTGCCTCGAGGGGGCGGTGGGCACGTTGCCTTGGGGGAGCCTGAATATTGCTGTGCTGCGGTCTACCCCCCAGCCCTTTCCCTCTGACCTCTCCCCCACAGCCTTTATGGCACTCCGCCTCCCCCCGAAAGGTTAGCCTGAGACAGCCGTTTCCTCCAGGGGAGCTGATCTCTGTCAGCTGGAGATCAATTGTAAAAGTGAGTGGTCCCCAGGCCCCACCTGGAGGCTGGCAACCCTAGGCCCAAAGGAGGCAGGGTGGGAACTAGCCTGATGCAGAGAAAGCTGAGACAGGGAGGACAGATCCGGAGGAGACCCCCCCTGTTGGGGTGCAGAAGGAAACAGGCAGCCTCAGTCTCACTAGGTCCCAGCAGGCCAGAAGCAAGCTCCTTTAGAGGCAGCCAGGGTGGGGGTGGGGCAGGGTGTGCCCAGACCCATGGAGAGGCCCCATTGGCCAGGGTTCCTAGCGGGCCTCGCCCCTGGGCTGGAGATAGAGGCTGGGGATGTCCCTCCCACAGGGGACTCTTCAAAGGAGCATCCAGAAAGGGCCAGGCCACTCCCCAGGTGACAAGGGAGAGAACTGTGCCAGCCGGAAGAGATGGAACAGGGTGAGAAGAACCCATCGCCCCCAGTAACTGAGGTCTTCTCAAGGCCCACTGAGGGGAAAAGGAGAAACTGGTGGGCAGTACATCCTGGACTCTGTCTCTATGGCAAAGAAATCAGACCGTGTGCCTGGGAGTGTCAACTCCCCAGTGTCACATCTGACTATAAACAGAGCAGTCAGGTCAGGGGAACCCCAATCTGACTCATGTCTAGGGTTGCCACCTTCCAGGTGGCACCACTACAATTGAACTGCAGATGACCAAGATCAGTTCCCCTGGAGGAAATTTCTGCTTTGGAGAGTGAGCTCAATTTATACCCTATCAAGGCCCCTTGACTCCCAAAGCCCCACCCTCCCTAGGCTCCACCCTCCAAATCTGTTTCCCAATGCAGAGCTGGCAACCCTACGCATGTCAGTTATGTAATGCCTAGTTTGGGTTTTAGCTTTTTATATTGGGTTCAAAGGGCTTCAGATACATTTGTTGCAATCCTTACAATACACTTGTGAAGTAGGCCAGTATTATTATTATTCCTACATTGCAAATATATTTTGGGGTGAGTGTGTTTGTGGGGGCTGTGAAGAAATGCATTTTTGGGAGGAGGTCTGAGCAGAGTAAAACCATCACTCTGAGGGTTTTTTCCCCTCTGGGCAGAGAACAAATGGGGGAGAGTAAGTTCAGTTGCTTTCCGACCTCACCTCAATCACCTATTAAGAAATGCTAAAAGACTTCTGGTTTCGGCGACTTCCATGGCAGGTGCGCTCCTTCGGTGCTCCGAAAGGAACGGCCCATGACATGGCAGATGGGAGGGGGGCTGGTTGATCTGGACCCCCCCAAGTCCTTGTAGTGGACTCCCAGCCTGTGGTGCTGGAGGTTGCCTCTCCCAAGGCTGTGGCCAAGGAATTGAGGCACCTCAGAACTCTGATAGGTCCCATTGCCATGGTGCCATAATGGCACCAAGAGGCATACACTGGGTGAGTGAACAAGTGATCCAACAAAAATAAAGCCCTCCGTACCTCTGCAGCAGGCGTGGAATGAAGCATGAGTGCTAATTCCTTTTTGACTGGCTATTTGGCAAAGCGTATATCTGAAGCCCTGAACGGCATCGACGGAGGGGGAGGGAGCTAGCTCACATCTCCCCTCCCATACATTTTTAAGCAAACTCATTTAGCGAGAGGGGCTAGGAGAAACGGCGATGGCCGATTGAATCAGGCAAAATACAAATCTAACCAAAGTGAGCTTTCGAAGCAACTTTTGCTGACTTTTCAAAACTTTCCTTGAAATATAAACAATGACTGGGTGGGCAGAAAAGATGGCGACGAGACTGAGACACTCTCCTGGAACTACAAGATCAACACATCCGGCTACTAAACTGGAAGTAAATATTGACTTTACGGACATGTTGGCTATTGCATTACACCCTCTGCTGGAGCAGATGACTAACACCAACAAGAAATTGGATGAGATCCAAAAACAGCTTAAAGAGACAAACTTAAAAACAGAGGAGACCGCAAAATCAGTGAAAAAGATTGAACCAAAACAAAAGAAACTAATCAAAGACTGGAGGTGATGGAAAAACAAAGATCCTCTGATAAAGATCAACTTTTACGACTACGACTACGAAAAATCAGCGTATGTTCTGAGATTTCAAAGTGTTCCTGAACAGCAAGATGAGAATCTGAAAGAACTATTAAGTGAAGTGTTGGCCCCAATGACAGATTTAACAGTGGACACAGTGCAAAACGATCTGGATTTGGTCAATTGGACATATCCAGAATTTATTAAGAAAAAGATCCTGCCTGGGGAGATAGTGGCGAGATTCTCTAAAAGATCAACAAGAGACATGGTGCTCAAGGCCACAAATGGGACTACCTTAAAAATCAAAGACAAAGAAATCAGAATCTTAAAAGACATTCTATTTGAAATAAGAAAGAAAAGGATTCAATACAAACATTTAACCGTTTTTTGCATAAAAACTCCATCCCCTACAGATGGATAATACCCGAAGGAATGGTCTTCAGCTACAAAGATAAAAAAGAAAAGATAGACTCTGTTTTAAAAGTGAAGATGTTCTTGGAACAGCAACAAAAACCAGCTAACAAAAAAGATACAGCAGAGGAACAAGATATCGAAGAAAAAAGCTGCACACATGGGTTGGGAGATTCAGTATTAACAGCGAGTAGTAACCCGGAGTAATTTTTAATGCAATTCTATCTTATGTAGAATCTGATTTTTTAAAATTTCTCAGATATTATGTTTTTACTCTTGTGAAATGCCATTAAAGGAGTAGCCCCAAAAGTCCTGAAAGTCAAATGGGAATATGAAAAGAAGAAAAATAAAGGGAAGAAACAGATTTAGTAGAATTGTATAAGCCTAAAAGTCTTATTGTTTGTATTTACTTGATTCAATTTTGCAGGGAGGGCCGGGTATAAATTAAACCTATAAATAAATAAATAAATAAATAAATAAATAAATAAATAAATAAATAAATAAATAAATAAATAAATAAATAAATAAATAAATAAATAAATAAATAAATAAATAAATAAATAAATAAATAAATAAATAAATAAATAAATAAATAAATAAATAAATAAATAAATAAATAAATAAATAAATAAATAAATAAATAAATAAATAAATAAATAAATAAATAAATAAATAAATAAATAAATAAATAAATAAATAAATAAATAAATAAATAAATAAATAAATAAATAAATAAATAAATAAATAAATAAATAAATAAATAAATAAATAAATAAATAAATAAATAAATAAATAAATAAATAAATAAATACTGGCTTTCGAGCAAGGGAACCTTTACCTTTTAAATAGAAGCAGTAGAAATTAGCTATATTCCAAAAACTATTTCTTTATAGAAAGAGCTTTAGCTAAATATGCATCTAATCATTATATGTGATCCTTGTGTAGCTTATTTTAGGTTAGTGTTAGTGTTGAAGTGTTTTTGTAGTGTTTGTAGTCAGAAGATAATTTAAAAAATATATATTAAAAAAGAAATGCTAATAGGTCTAGCTAGAGAACTCCGAAACTGAGAACTTGAAACCCTAACCCACCACCTCTTCCCCCCTGATTCCACCACTGCTGCGCCTCCTCCTCCTCCTCCCCCCTGGTTCTGCTACCCACGGTCTCGGTGGTTCTGCCAGCCATGCCACGACCCAAGGATTTACTGGATGTTACCTTTGATGGTGATCCAGAGAACCTCTCCTTCTTTATTGTGCGGGTGATGAAGTTTTTGGAATGGTGGGCTCATTTGTTCCTGGACGAGGAGCAACAGGTGGATTTTATCGCTTCCCGGTTGTGGGGGGTGGTGACAAGCTGGTATGTGAGTTTCCACAACTTGGATGCAGTGGAGCTGGGGAGCATGGATGCGTTGATGTGGGCACTGAGAGCCTGATTCGAGGACTGCACCACTCCCGAGAAGGTGGAAGCATTCCTCTGCACATTTAAGCAAGGCAAATTAACAGTGAGAGAATACTCGATGGAGTTTCAATGGCAAGCTGCCAAAATTCATGACTGGTCTGACCCGGTACTAGCTCAGCAGTACCGGTTAGGGCTGAATACTGAAATCTGAAATACTGTCATGAGTTCAAGGGACCCAAGAACCTTGCTGGCCTGGATGCAGGAGGTGGAGTATGCCGAGAGCAGACTGCGTACTATGCGTTTGGACAACGCGGTAGTGGCAGGGAGGGCACCAGCAACACCCCACCCAAAGGCAAAACCAGCCCTGCCGAAAGTCTTGGTCCGAGAGCAACGGATGAAACAGGGGTTGTGTCTGAAATGTGGGGATCGGGGCCACTTTGTGGCCAACTACCCTGTGGGGGAGGCTACAGGGTCGGCGGGAAGAGAAGGTGACAAGCGCCGAGTCAACAGGCCCTCCAAGAAGGGGACGGTGAAAGTCAGAACCCCCCGTGCTCTGCAAGCTGAGGTGGAAGTGCTAGAGCCAGGATCAAGCGAGGAGGAGGAGATGGAACCGGTGGGAAAAGGCCAGGTCCTGCTGTAAGTGGCGCAGCAAAGCAGGACCCAACCACAGAGGTGCCAAAAGTGGTGAGCAGTTATCCACCCTCTTTTTTGTGACTGTTACCATTATGAACCCTGCCATGGGAATGCACATCAGGGTCCGGGGCCTCATTGACTCGGGATGTGAGCAGGATCTGATCAACCCCTCCTTAGTGTCGGGACTGGAGGCGGTCATGCTTAGATTGGCTGAGCCCTTAATTTTTACCCAAATGGATGGTTCCTCGATGAAAAATTGCTCCTTTACGTATGGGGGCTGGCGATCATTGGGAAGATCAAACTTTTGAAGTCACCCGGAGCTAGGTTTCCCTTGGTGTTGGGAAACCCTTGGCTCCATGGACATGATCCATATATATTATGGGCCGACAGGGTGATAAAGTTCATCTCCCCTAAGTGTCGATACCATCTGTGGGACTCGAAGTGGGGAGTAGCTCCTGATGACGAACCAGCTCACGCGTGTTTAGCTACGGAGGAACTTGTGAAAATCCCGAGGGAGTATAGAGACTTAACACGGGTGTTTGAAGAGGAAGAAGCTTATGGGCTCCCACCCCACCACAACTCTGACTGTGCAACTGAGTTATTGCCAGGGCATAAAATGCTGAAGGGGAAGCTCTATACTATGAGCCCCGGTGAGAAAAAAGAGTTGCACAAGTTTATAGATAAAAATTTGGCCAGGGCATCTATCCAGCCAGCTGCTTCCCCGTTTGCAGCCCCCGTCCTTTTTCGGAAAAAGAAAGATGGGGGCTTAAGACTGTGTACTGACTATCATGGATTGAATGCAGTCTCGTCCACAAATGCCTACCCCATGCCGTCGATCAAAGATCTCTTGGCTTAAGCTGCTAAGGGAAAGATCTTTTCTAAGCTTGATTTGTGAGACGCTTATTTCCATATGTGCATACGGGAGGGGGATGAATACAAGACAGCTTTCAACATCCCCCTAGGCCAGTTCAAGTACCTGGTGATGCCATTCGGCCTCCAGGGGGCTCTGGGAGTTTTTATGAACTTAATTAATGAAGTGTTGCACAAGGACCTGTTCTAAGGGGTCCTGGTCTACTTGGATGACATTTTATTGTACTCCCCCGATAAAGCCTCTCATGTGCAGTTGGTGAGAGAGGTGCTACAGACGTTACATAAGCACAAACTGTTTGCCAAACTATCAAAATGTGAGTTCCATAAGACTGAAATTGACTTTCTCAGCTATCACATCTATCAAAGGGGGATAGAGATGGACCAAGGGAAGGTGAAAGACATGCTGCGGTTGGAGGCTCCCAAAACTCGCCAGCAGCTTCAGAGTTTCTTAGGTTTCACTAATTTCCATAGACATTTCCTGCCAAACTTTGCCCAAGTGAGTCTGCCCCTGACTGACTTATTGAAAACCAAAGGGAAGGGGCCAGCTGCTACTATGCCCGGGGCAAGACTGGAGTGGACTCTCGAGTGCCAAAAAGCATTCAATCTATTAAAGACTCTGTTTACAACAGAACCAGTGTTGGCACATCCAAATGAAACAAAAAAAAATTGTGGTCAAAGTGGATGCGTCGGATATCGCTATGGGTGGTGCTATCTTGCAAGAAGGGGCAGATGACAAGCTCCATCCCCTGGTGTATGTATCCCGCAAATTTAATGACACAGAAAGAAATTGGTCGGTATGGGATAAGGAAGCAGGAGCAATCCGACTGGTGCTCTCCACATGGAGGCACTGGTTGGAGGGTACATGAGCACCATTTGAGGTTTGGACTGATAACAAAAACCTCAAAGTGCTCCGCATCCCTCGCAACTTCAACACCAAGCAGCTTCAGTGGGCTGATTTTATCTCAAAGTTTCAGTTCACGTTGCACCATTTCCCAGGCAAATCAAACTCCCTGGCTGATGCTTTTTCCCGTCTCCTGCAACACGATAGCCAAAGGAAGGTGATGATACACCTTCCCAATTAGGTGGAGCAGTGACAACACGACAGCAAGCAAAGGAAAACCTCCCCTTTCCCCTCCCGCGGGGGGCTGGGAAGCCAAATTTGCCTCCGCACTCTCAAAATCTGACGTGGAGGAAGTGAGGGTGGTGGGGGACTTGGAACAATGGGACAATGGCTGGTGGTATAAAGAAAATAAACTGTTTGTTCCAAAACTGTTGCGGGGGGACGTGTTAGCTGCAGTTCATGGATCTAAGCCAGCTAGCCATTTGGGCTTTGTAAAATCTCTCTATCTTTTACAGCGCCAATTCTGGTGGCCGCACATGTGCAAGGAATTACCACTGTATGTGCACTCATGTCAAATCTGTGTTATGTGTAAGCCTAGACCGGGGAAGCCCCCAGGGCTCTTGAAGCCGCTGCAAACTCCCAGTAGACCATGGGAGGTGATTTCTATGGATTTTATCACAGACTTACCTCCTAGCAAGTCTATGACTGTAATTTGGGTAGTTGTGGACCTGTTTTCCAAACAGGCTCTTTTCATCCCATTTCCCGGTTTGCCAACTGCTCGGTCGTTAGCGAAAGCTTTCCTCCAACATGTATTTAGACTTCACACGTTGCCAAACAAGATAATAACAGATCGCAGATCCCAATTTGTTTCAATGTTTTTTTGGGAACTAATGGACCTTATGGGGGTGGAACGGGCCATAAGCAGTGCTTACCACTCAGGGACAAGGATGCAGATAAAATCAGAGTTAATTTTTGTTTTGTCCCTGACTCCTTTTGCTCGAATGCTGCCCTTTGCCCAATTGGGCACCAGCCACCACTGCAGTCAAGCACTGAGAATTTCAAATGTTGCATGCTGCTGATACTATGTGCGTTCATGGTTCCACACTGCGGCTCTCTCGGTCTTCTATTCTACTTGAGAACAGTAGATGACTGCCATGCGGCATCAGAGAAAGTTTAAAATAGAAACAGTTAAGATGGCTCAAGTAATCACTGCTAGGTGGCTCATGTTAATGTTCCTGGTTGTCTGTTGGTAAGAAAACTTTTTTAAAAATTAAGCATGAAAAGTCCAATTGTAAAAGATGGCTGTACCTGATGTCGTTTAATTTTTTATTTTTTTAAATAGTAAATTAAATTCTCACTTACTTATGCATTAGATGATTGTGTATGCATATCTCATAACAAAAATGTACATTGTGCTGTTATTATTCTTGTTTCTTGTTATTTATGTAGTTACTTTTTAAACTAAAATAACTACTATGAAAGTATGAGGCATAGTTTTATTTTTTCTCTTAGGGTGCAAAATTAGCTAGTTTTGGCTCTGACCAGAATTATCCTACAACCCATCATCCACTGTCCAAAACATAATACAAAGCCAGGCAGCACATCAGCTTAGCATTCATGTGCATGCATGTGCTGGACAGACAAGATTCACATTCACTTCCCACTTTGGAGATTTAATTTCTGAAGATTCTGGGAAGGGAACAGAAACCTGGAAAACAGCAACTCCAACGACTCACAATATCCATCATTTGACAAAGCGCAGACTCCAAAAGGAGCATAGGGGAACAAAATCAAGCCAGCGATTTGCCAGGAACAAACTCCTCAACGGTGCCCTGGTGTCTTCACAACAGTATGAAACATAAAAAGAAATGGTAGAAAGCCCTTCCTTTCACAACTGAGTAGACACAAAAACGGAGAGGAAAACTTCAGACAAACACACGAGTAGAACAGTCTGTGAGGTTTACGATGTTTAAAAGTTTTTAAAAGAGAATGGACTTAACACTCACAAGAAACTCTAAGCATTACTTTGGCTATACTGTCAGAATCAGACCCATGTTGAGCTACAGGGTCAGTCTAGATAAGCTCTGATGTTCTATTGTAACAGGGCTCAATGTAACTGTGTTCTATTGTTGTACATAGCTATGCTGTATTATTGCTACTGCATCTGTTTTCTGCCCGCTTGAGTTCCCATAACAGCACCTGTTAGCAAGGTCACTTCTCACGGTTCCTCTTCTGACATACTAGAAAGAGAACCAGTGACATGTCTGTGTGAACTGGTGAATTAGCAGCGCTTGTTAACACTGTCAAGAATTCCTCCCATCGTTAAGGCCAGGGAGTGTTCGCCATTCATTCCGGTCTCTTTTGGCCTTCAAAGGATGTTTATACATAAACATTCTCACTGTAGTAACTGTCCAGTAGTAACCTGTCTAGGTGCTATGTAACCATGATGGAATTATAGGGCTGGACCAGAGGTCTTGTAATTTCCAGCTTGGCAAAGTAATGTCAGTTCTGTCAAGGAGCTTCAACCATCCTGCGAACTTTCCTGATTTCCAGAATAATGCCTTTTAATGGACTTATCTGCGTCTGAGAGTTTACTGTAGTGGCTGACATATACAATCAAAGCTAACTATACAAACCATTTTTAAAGTAAAAACTACACTATAAACAACCAGCCACATACAGTTCTATCACTAAAAGATTCTCATTCTCTCTCTCTGTCTCTCTCTCTCTCAAAAAAAAAAAATCCAGCCAACACTTTTAAATTGGCAAAAGGAACATTCAGTTGCTAAACACAAAAAACTTTACTCTCACCTCCAACCTGTAACAGCAGACAGTGTAAGTTTACATTTGCAAACTCCTCAAGATGACCTCCTTGCTGCTCAAATCAAGAACTAAACTGCACATGACTCACATATGGGCTGAAAGGGGACACAGGTGATATTCCAGAATACAGTGAGTGTGTGTGTGTGCGTGTGTGTGCGCGTGCGTATGGGTGTGGTGGGAATTAACCCTCTAATGACAGGACCTCTTGGTACACTTCAGCCACAGTGGTGCAGGAAAGTTGGTACCGCTTCAGAGGGAACCAAGTGAGGGAGGGGGAGCATGCCTGAAAGGGAACTCAGTATAAAATATGGAAATAAATTTTCTGGTTGAGAAGAAAAAGGCAAAACAGTCTGTAATTTACAAGAAAAGCCCATGGGAAATCTGGAAAGGAAAAAAGACCAAACTAAAAATCTTAGAGCTTTAGGGAGAAAGCCTAAGCAGCTCTACTCAGAAAAAAATCCCGTTTTATACTGTGGAGCTAACTCCCAGGAAAGTTCCTTGGGCTGCAGCAGCTTAAACCCTATATTATCATATGTGGGGTCTACATCTGAAAGACTAAACAAAAATAGATTTAATAGCATAGATTTAATAATGTAATGTCCTCTATTTATTTATTTATATGACTTGTAGCCCTCCCTCCCCTGTGCAACAGGGCTCAGAGTGGTAACAACAGTATTCATAAATTAAACCTATTAAAACAACTCTTACAATAGCACTATTGGCACCAATAAGATGGCAAATAAAAGGGAAGCACAGCACAGTGCCCCTACTCTATGGGGGAGCAGATATCATACAATATGTTGTGAAAGGCTTTCATGGCCAGAGTTCATTAGTTGTTAGAATCATAGAATGCTAGAGTTGGAAGGGGCCTTGCAGGTCATCTAGTCCAACCCCCTGCACTCTGCAGGAGCATGGCCGAAAGAGAGCCCTACAAAATACCCGAAAGATAGTTGTCCAGCCTCCGCTGGGAAACGTCCAGCGAAGGAGCATCCACCACCTCTCGAGGCAGACTGTTCCACTGCTCAACCACTCTTACAGCTGGGAGATTTCTCCTGATATTTAGCCAGTATCGACTCTCTTGTCATTTCCACCCATTAGATCTAGTCTTGCAATCCGGAACAAAAGAGAATAGATCCGCTCCATCATCTACATGACAGCCCTTCAAATACTTGAAGACCGCAATCGTGTCCCCTCTAAGCCTTCTCTTTCCCAGGCTAAACATACCCAACTCTTTCAGCCTTTCCTCAGAAGACTTGGACTCCAACCCTCTCACCATCCTGGTTGCCCTCTTCTAGACACGCTCGAGCTTGTCAACTTCCTTCCTAAAATGTGGTGCCCAAGCTGGACTTGCCAAAAAACTTGAGAAAATTGCATTCTGTGTTTCATTTCAGCCTCCTGAAGAAGGGTTCTGGTTCCAGCCCTTGGCGTCCATCGGCACCAGTGCCCCCTCCTCTCATGATTGAAAGTGAGGAACACCCTCTCTAAAATCTTGGACTAAGATTAAACGTGGAAAACTGATGTATTTGGTAGAATGGTTAGATTTCGGACCCCAGCACCTGGAATGGGGGGAAGTAGGGAATATTCGGGCCCCTCGACTGTTGCGACAGTTCCATCGTGACTTCCCGGACAAACCGGGAGTCCTCCCGGAATGACTGGGAGACCTCCCGGAATGGGCGGGAGAAGGTGATTTTTGAGAGGGCAGTATGTCAGCTATGCTGCCAGTCAGGCAGTGTCAGTGTAATTGCTCTTGCATTCCTTTCTGTGCTTTGTGCTGAAATGCTTATCTGTAAAGATGTGCAGGTGGGAGTTGGGGTGTCTGCCTTTTCTAGGGAGCCATGGGAGAGTGCAAGTTCCCAGCTTTGGCTAGCAATGGTTTGCAAGCTTTATCCCACGCACGGGAGGGTGCCTAATTGGCCTGCGCAGTGGGGGGTGTGTGCATACGGATACCCTATATCCTATTATGCCCAAGGGGCAACTGCCATTCTTAACAGTGCCTATGTTAATTCATCTATAGCTCTTCAATAATTCATCTATAGCTCTTCAAAAGTGTGTACTACGTTGCTGGCTGTGGGTTCTGACAGCAGGTCGCAAACCTGCTCAGAGAGACAGGAGCCCTCAAGTTGCAGCAACATGTTAGGACAAATAACTTCCAGGGTGACCCCAAACACTGGGAACCCATCCAGGCAGTCACGTGCGCCAGCCACGGCCCCGATGCCCAATATAGGAATGGCACCGACAACAAGCCTGCACAGCCTAGCCAGGGAGGATATCAGGAATGGAATGTCCAAGAAAGCTGGTCCTGGAACTACGGTTGCAAGGGCCAGAGCTTCCGGCCCCCTCCCCTGAACCATGCCACTCCTGTTCAGCCTTCCACTCTGGCTCAGCTTCCAGTCCCACAGCCATTCTGTTACCCACAACAGTCTACGGATGGGTCGGCTCCCCCTCAATTTCAGCCTTCTCCCTCTTTTCAGCCACCCCCACCACCTCCTATGAATCCTGTGCAGAGACTACCTTCATCCAGGTACAATCTGCGCGGGAGCCTGTGGATGCGACTGAGGGATGCCGGACTGGACATGAGCCAATCCAATGCTCAACCAACCAGTGTCCTCCTTAGGGCAGTCACTAACACTGAAGAAGTCAGACCCTGGCAAGGACCTTCCTCCCCATTTGCAGCTACCCTTTCTGAGCCCCATCCCGTAGCTGCAGGCAATGCACTGAACCCTTATGGTTTGGCATACCCGGATCCAGACTCACTTGGCCACGGGTGCCCAGAGGTCAGACCCCTCCCACAGGGAGTCATGGCCAGACTTCCGGAATCAGAATCCTGCCATGCTTTTAATTGACACAAAGATAACTGGGAAGGGAGAGTGTACATTTATTTTATTTTTATTTTATTGGTCTTGTATCCCGCCCTCCCTGCAAGCAGGCTCAGAGTGGGTTTGATCACTCTGAATACAAACAGTTTAAAGCAACAATATAAAATAACATACTCATAAAGTGCCATGTATAATAGAAATGAAAAGGTGGAAACTCTCCCCAAAAGTTTTTAAGACAAGTAATGGCCAAACAGGCTAAATATATGTAGACACGTACAGCACTTCAAAAGAAAGTAATGCACATAGAGTCACACGAGCCACAGAATGGTGATTCTTAAAGTAATACAATCCAAAATAGTCCACAAGTCCAAGCCCTCCTAGTGGCAATTAACTGTCCAGTATAACCCTCAGAATACTGGACAGTATTTTTTGCCTCTGTCTTCACAGAGCCACCACAGCAAATAGCCACTATGACTAATAGACATGTTCTGCTTCACTGCCCAACTGCTGAACTTTAGATAATTAATCTGAGAGAAACCATCCTGTTCTCCCACCATTAAGTTATTTTTGAAAACAAGGCCCCAGAATCTCTCAGATGCGGTGTGGGGGGGGACTCACTCCCACAGGAATAAATAGTAGCATCTCTCCCACTTTTTCTTGCATGCAATGCTAGAATAGGTGTAGTGTATCTATCGCTGACCACGTGGCACACAAAGGCTCCACGCGGCCAGGCTAAACCTCCAAGCTTCGCTCCTTAAAATAATGGGTTTAGCGGATCCTAGCCTGCCCCAATCAGAGAGCTAGGCTCCCGGCCGAGAGCCTATGGAACTCTCGGCCACTGTAAACAGCCAATTACTTGTGTGGGGTGTGTTTTGGGTGTGGGGTTTTCAGGAATATAAACTGGCCTGCGAGCCGGGTATAGTTGTCTTGTTCTTTCCGAATAAAAGTCTTAGAGCTGAAATCACAAGTATGTCTAAGGACTTTTTAGTGGCGACGAAGGTGGGATGCTGAGATCTCCCTCCCATGAACAACGACCAAGTGACAAGCACCGCATCACACTTCAGCATCGAGAGCAACACCCGCCGTCGTGGCGACTCGTGTCCTGCTGCTCCAAACACAGCACACCGCACTGCTCCAGGCATTGCTGACTCCAAGCGCAGCCCCACCTCTACCGCCATCTCTTCATCGGCCGCCTCTTCCACCATACCCGAGCAACTGCCGCCAACTCCACGTGTTGCTAATATGGCCGCTGGTAATGAGAGTTTCCCCGAATTCGACATCTCCTGCCCCGCTTAATGGGAGACTTGGCTGGAAACACTCAAAAACCACTTCGAGATAAACGACATCACTGATCCTATGGTACTGCAGAATCGAGGCACAGCTCTTGCTGATGGTGCCCCAACTGACCAAAGACGCGGCTGTGACCTATGACATTCTGGTAAAGGCGTTCACGGACCACCTTGCCCCAAAGCCCACTAAGTTCGCCGAGAGGATGGACTTTTCTGCGAGAGTCCAGGGACCAGACGAGTCGGCCTCTGACTTCTTGGCTGGGCCACGACGGGCAGCCATAAGATGTGCTTTCTCGGACCTGGCGGAGGCACTCTTAAACGAATTCTTGGTGGGTCTCTGGAAGCCCAAGTTGAGGCGAATACTCATCAGTTGTGACAACTTTGACCTAGAAAAGGCAATCAGGGAAGTTGCACTCTGACCGCCGCACCAAGGTGGTCCACATCGTACAAGCAACGGCAGATTCCAACGTTTCCAGCGACATGGAAGTTCTTCAGGTCAACCGACATTTGTCCCAGCACTCTCAATGCACCAAAGGGTCATCCTCAGCCAAAGCTCCTCCTGGCTCCTCAACCTGTGCCAGCTGCGGTGATGCTCACGAGCGCCGGACATGCAGATTCTGCGATGCCATTTGCCGTACCTGCAAGAAGGCTGGACATCTGGCAAGAGTCTGCCACTCCAAAGGGCAACAGCAGAAGACTATGGAACAGCTGGATTCATCAGATCTCCACACTGTTTCGAACCACCACCAACAAACGGTATGTAACTTACCCCCGGATGGCCTGGACAAGATGCATGTGACTGTCCTTATTGAAGGGTCCCCCTGTAGGATGGAAATTGACTCGGGCTCATCCTTTTCTATAATCTCAGCCAATACCCTCCGTTCTCTATGCCCGCAAGGGGGACCCCGGTTGAACAAACCACAGGATCTCATGTTGCAGGACTTCAATAAGAACCCTGTGGCGGTCCATAGCTGGGGTAAGTTCCGGGTTCAGTTTATGGATTTTTGGGGCTGCTGGACCTGTTGGTGGTGGAGGGGCACCTGTCCAGCTTATTGGGACTGTCATGGTTTGCACCTCTGGGTCTCAAGATAACGGGGGCACACCAGATCCAGTCGTCGGACCACCCTGCACACCATGACGGGATGCAGCCCTGCCGAACTGCTCCTGGGTCGCTGCCTCACTACACACCTGGATAGGCTACACCCGGATAGGGCCCCAGAACATGAGCCGGACACTGAGGACCAGGAAGCCACCCGAGTTTTCTTCCCTGAGGACGCCGTGTATGCACGGGACTATGCCAAGGGCCCGCCGTGGATTCCGGCGTGAGTGGTACGAGTCAAGGGTCCCCGTTCATACGAGGTCGCCTGTGAGGATAGAGTGGTGCTACAAAGACATATTGACCAACTGTGTCAGCGAGTGCTGCCACTAGACCCAGAGGAAACAGAAGAGCTCTACACGCCCGATGCCCCAGAGTCACAGCCACAGTCCGAGGCTGTCAACACACCAGAGGCAGAGTCCCCCACACCTGTCCACCCTCCTACAGACTCTCCAGCCACCGAGGACGAGGCCCCCAGGCCGACACCGGCCAGCTCTCCGCCAAGAGCATCGCCATTGGTGTCCCCGACAACGGTGACAATATGACGCTCCACCAGAGAACGTAAAGCTCTGGCATATTTGAAGGACTATGTATGTGGATATCTTTCGGACCAAGGGGGGAGGGGTGTAGTGTATCTATCGCCGACCGCATGGCACACAAAGGCTCCACACGGCCAGGCTAAACCTCTGAGCTTCGCTCCTTAGAATAATGGGTTTAGCGGATCCTAGCCCACCCCAATCAGAGGGCTAGGCTCCCAGCCGAGAGCCTATGGAACTCTCAGCCACTGTAAATAGCCAATTACTTGTGTGGGGTTTTCGGGAATATAAACTGGCCTGCGAGCCAGGTATAGTTATCTTGTTCTTTCCGAATAAAAGTCTTAGAGCTGAAATCATGAGTATGTCTAAGGACTTTTTAATAGGCTTAACCCTTTTCCTTTTCTGGAACTATCCTTAACCCTAGGAGCTAGGAGCAGCTCTGAGGAGACTGCCCCCATGGTAGTTCCCTTCTCCCAATGGAAGTGTTTGAACAGCATGGCTATGGAAAATAAAATGGTCTGTGAGGAAGTCAAAACAAATTATAAGGAAAATGACCCATTCTGAACCTAAAGGCAGTCATACTTTACGCAGTTGCGACAAGCAACGGACCCGCCCTCCTGACATGGTTATACTGTGTTTCCATTTAGGTTCAGATGATCAGGAATTATCTTATTATTCGCACATGGACCACATTGAACCCTTGGTCCACATATACTGCAAATTCATTCCGAAACACAGACCGGGGGGACTAGCAAAGAGTTATACCACCAGCTAGCTGCAGCTAACACCAGGGCCATTCAACCAGCAGTCAACTTAGAATCATAGAATTTTGGAAGGGACCTTGCAGGTCATCTAGTCCAACCCCCTCATCTAGTCCAACTTCATGTATCCATGGTGGTCACATGTCAAACATAATGTCTAGTTTGACACAGTCATTAAGTGGAGACCCATGAATATCACCATAAATTTCTTGGAGGAAGGACAGAATTATAGGCTGATGGATGAATGTGTCTAGGAGACACACAAGCCAGACCATACAAATTAACTGTATAAAAAGAAAAGAACATGATAGAGCCTCTCAATGCGTGGATGAGACAATGGTGTAGGGGGAAGGGTTCAGGTTTGTTAGGCACTGGGATGCTTTTTGGAAATAGAGGGAGCTGTACAGGTGAGACGGTCTCCACTTGTCCCGAGAAGGAACCAGGCTGCTGGCGCTTAAAATCAAAAAGGTGGCAGAGCAGTTTTTAAACTAAATGTTGGGGGAAAGCTGACAGGAGATGAAAAGTCTCTGGTTTGGGTTGGCTCATCTCAGAGAGATGAGGGGGTACCTGTTGCTTTTCTACAGGGAGGTGGATTGAAATTGTCCACTGAGACCATGGCTAGTGACATGCACTGCCTGACAAGGTCTCGAGATAGCAAGAGGAAGGTGGCAGGCTTAACCAGTATGGGAAATTACAGCTGTTTCTATACAAATGCTCGAAGTGTCCGAGGTAAAATCGGGGAGTTGGAGTGCTTGGTGTCAGAGGGAAAAATAGACATTGTGGGTATTTCAGAAACTTGGTGGGATGAGGAAAATCAGTGGGATACGGTGATTCCCGGTTATATATTATATCGGAAGGATAGGGGGGGAAGGGTTGGAGGTGGGGTGGCTCTGTATGTCAGAGAGGGTATAAAGTCCAGAAAGATCGAGAGGCTAAGAGAATTGGATTCGCTTCTTGAAGTTCTGTGGGTTGAAATAGGGGGGCCAAAAGGAAACTTAACACTGGGAGTTTGTTATCGCCCACCGGATCAAAAGATAGAGGAGGATTATAAAATGATGAATGAATTAAAGATAGCAGCTAGACAAAAACACTGTGTCGTAATAGGTGATTTTAACTACCCACACATTGATTGGGTCAATATGTGTTCTAGTCGAGAGAAAGAGATTGAGTTTCTAGACACTCTAAATGACTGTGCTATGGAGCAGATGGTCATGGAACCTACCAGGGGAGAGGCGATCCTTGATTTGGTCCTAAGTAACACTCAAGACCTGGTGAGAGATGTAAAAGTGATTGCACCGCTTGGGAACAGTGATCATAATGTTGTTGAGTTCAACATTTGTACAAATAGGGAATTGGCCAAAAAGACTCACACAACCACTTTTAACTTTAAAAGGGGTAATCAGGTGCCATCAGGAGGTCCACCAGTGGGGCTACATAGCTACATCCCTGTGGGAAAAACCATCTACCATCCCCGCCACTTAGAATCATAGAATGTTAGAGTTGAAAGGGACCTTGCAGGTCATCTAGTCCAACCCCCTGCACTCTGCAGGAGCATAGTCGAAAGATAGCCCTACATACCTACAACATACCCAAAAGATGGTCATCCAGCCTCTGCTTGAAAACGTCCAGCGAAGGAGCATCCACCCCCTCCCGAGGCAGACTGTTCCACTGCTCAACCATTCTTACAGTTAGGAAGTTTCTCCTGATATTTAGTTGGTAATGACTCCCTTGTAATTTCCACCCATTAGATCTAGTCTTGCAATCCGGAGGAGGAGAAAATAGATCCACTCCATCTTCTAAATGACAGCCCTTCAAATACTTGAAGACTGCAATCATGTCCCCTCTAAGCCTTCTCTTTCCCAGGCTAAACAGACCCAACTCTTTCAGCCTTTCCTCGTAAGACTTGGATTCCAACCCTCTCACCATCCTGGTTGCCCTCTTCTGGACACGCTCGAGCTTGTCAACATCCTTCCTAAAATGTGGTGCCCAAAACTGGACACAGGACTCCAGGTGAGGCCTGACCATAGCAGAATTGAGCAGAACTACCACTTCCTGTGATCTGGACACAATGCTTCTGTTAATGCATCCTAAAATTGCATTAGCTTTCTGAAAATGTGGAGTAAAGCAGAAGGACCCTATGTTCCTATTCACTCATTCCCCCCCCCCCCAGTAACAGAGGAGGTCCAAGCCAGACACTGTCCTGGCTCCTATCCTGCACCTGTTGATAAAGAGGGACAAAAGGTGGATGTTTTGGGATGCAAGGTATATTCTGTAGTGGCTCTAAATTTTAGAATTGCCAATTATCAGGCCATTGTGGCCACATATGAATTACTCTTGTGGGAGCCCATTGCATCGTATACTGATCTCATTCCCTAGGATAACTGCCCCATGGCCAAAGTATTGCAAGGGGAAGCCACCTGGCTTTCAAAACAGCAAACGAATGGTGGTTGACATGCAGCCAACTGCTCTGCCCACACAATGGCCTCTGCCATCACCATGAGGTGCTTCACCTGGCTACATTCTACAGCTCTTTCACCAAAAACTAAGGCCAAGATAGAGCATCTTCTATTTGAAGGTGCCCAACTCTTCTCAGCCCACACTGACTACATACTGGCATAAATTAAGAAAGAACAGACTGCCAGCGTCCCTGGGTGCCACCCCAGCTCCATCTCAGCCCTTCAAACATAGTTTTCCTTCCAGGGAGCATTTACAACAGCAGAGGTATCACAAGGGCACGTTCTCTACCTCCTCCTTTTACACCCCATTATTCTGCACCTTCATCTCAGGCAAAAAGGAAAGCCCCTAGGTCTCACCCTAAGCCTTCATGCCGTCAATCACCGAAGGACCCACATCAGGCACAAAAGCCTCTGTTCTGACTAACCAATGGACCATCTGAGGCACCTCTATTTTTCTTGGCCAGGCTGGCCCCTTTTCGAGCTACCTGACATGAGATCACATTGGATTCCTGGGTGTTGGCCATAGTGACCAGAGGCTATGAGATAGTGCTTCAGTCTCAGCCACTGTTGGGTCCCCCTACAGCCATGAGTCCTGCGCCTTCAGAAGGCAAGACCTACTGCCCAAGGGCACCATCAAAGCTATTCCCTCCTCTGACTTGGACAGGGTTTTTTCACTTGAGATGCTTCTCATTTCCTAAGAAGAACACTGGACTCAGGCCCATTTTGGACCTCTGTCAACTGAACAAGTTCCTTTTTGTTAAAAAGTTCTAAACGGTTTCCCTTTCCTTGGTTTTACAGTTGTTAAAATTAAATCAATGGTTTATTGTTCTTGACTTAAAGGATGCATATTTTCATATATCTATCTTCCCTGACCACAGGAAATACCTCAGGTTCCAGTGCACTGGCATTCGTTACCAATATATGGCTCTGCCCTTTGGACTGGTAACTGCCCCAGGGTCTTTACAAAGTGGAAAGGGATGCACTCACTGTCTTCACCTACCTTGATGACTGGATCCTCAGCATACCCACAGAGGAGGCATTACATAACCACCTGCACCCAATCCTGTCACTGGTCTCTAGACTTGGCCTTGCCATTAACTGTGAACATAAGAACATAAGAGATGCAAATGTTGGATCAGGCCAAAGGCCCATCCAGTCCAACACTCTGTGTCACACAGTGGCCAGAAATACCAGTGCCATCAGGAGGTCCACCACTGGGTCCAGGACATTAGAAGCCCTCCCACTGTTGACCCCCCCCCCCAAGCACCAAGATGACAGAGCATCACTTGCCCCAGAGTCCCTATCTATACCTTGTGGCTAATAGCCACTGATGGACCTCTGCTCCATATGCTTATCTAATTCCCTTTTGAAGCCGTCCATGCTTGTAGCCGCCACCACTTCCTGTGGAAGTGAATTCTTTGGGTGAAGAAGTACTTCCTCTTATCCGTTCTAACCCGACCGCTCAGCAATTTCATGGAATGCCCACGAGTTCTTGTATTGTGAGAAAGGGAGAAAAGTACCTCTTTCTCTACCTGCTCTTTCCCATGCATAATCTCATAAACCTCAATCATGTCACCCCTCAGTCGTCGTTTCTCCAAGCTAAAGAGCCCTAAGCGCCTTAACCTTTCTTCATAGGGAAAGTCTTCCAACCCCTTTATCATTCGAGTTGCCCTTTTCTGCACTTTTTCCAAAGCTATAATATCCTTTTTAAGGTGTGGTGACCAGAATTGCACACAGTATTCCAAATGAGGTCGCACCATTGATTTATATAGGGGCATTATGATATTGGCTGATCTGTTTACAATACCCTTCCTAATAATCCCCAGCATAGCATTGGCCTTCTTTATTGCAGTCACACACTGTCTCGACATTTTCAGTGAGTTATCTACTACAACTCCAAGATCTCTCTCTTGATCAGTCTCTGCCAGTTCAGACCCCATCAACGTGTATTTATATTTAGGATTTTTGGCAAGCAGTCAAGGCACCTATTGCCAATCCTCCAGGGCCCCCCAAAGAAGGAATGTGGTCCCTGTGTGTCAGACCCTTGAGTTAATCCACTCCCAGTCTATTGCCTTTAAAGAAAAGCTTTATTAAAACAGAGATTTGGGTATGCACAAGAGAGAACTCTTGTTCAGACTAAAGGACAGATCAAAGGTTTAAGCATTGTATAGGCAACAGGTTAGTATCCCATGATGCACTGGTCATGCAGTGGGCATTCACCCGCTGCTCCCCCTCATTCACCCCCCCTTCATACTACTCAACACTACAAAGTTTATTATCTAGCAGCAGATGTTCCTCCAAGGGTGAGATGTTCCCGATGGCCAGACCCTTGGGGTTGTTCTCTTGGGAAAATGTTGCAAGCAAAGCTAATCTCACTCCTTTCACACATACACACAGATATATGGCTTCACACCTGCCCCTTCCATCCTCCGGAATTTTATGACAGAGAGGGCTGGAAGTGAATGGCTTGAAAATGAAAGTAAACTACAAATACAACTAGCAGAGCCTGATTCTGAAACTGGGTACATAAGAACATAAGAGAAGCCAGATAATGGAATGTGCTGAAATGGAAAGATTGACAAATATATTAAAAGGAGAATGGAAGAAGAATTTATGGGACCATGGAGGGTATTTTATGACTGGTTAAAACACAAGTATTGAGAAACTAAGCTTAAATGAAGAATAACAAGAAAGATGGCTATAATAACTGAGCATGAGAAGATTTGCTTGCAGATTGTTAAATTGGAGTTTTTAATATATATATCTTTGTATACTTTCTTTTCCCTTCTTTCCCTTTCCCCCTTTCTATATATAAACTAATAAAATACTTTTAAAAAGAACATAAGAGAAGCCAATGTTGGATCAGGCCAATGGCCCATCCAGTCCAATACTCTGTCACACAGTAGCCAAAAATGCTAGGTGCCATCAGGAGGTCCACCAGCAGGGTCACGACACTAGAAGCCCTCCCACTGTTGCCACCCCTCAAGCACCAAGAATACAGAGCATCACTGTAGCAGGAGACCAGAGGCAGGACTGCTGTATGAGAAGGGGTGTCAGGAGTCTGTCCCTCCTGGCAGGAAGACCCCAAAAGGACAATGGTGGCAGTGGTACCCTAGTTGGAAGAAGTGGAATAGCACCCTCCAGGAATTGGCATAACCAAGGAGGGGACTGGCAGGAGGCTGAGAGTATTTTTTATACCCAAACTAGTAAACCAGATAATGCTGCCATGACACCGTGGAAGACGGGCAGGATAAAAATACACGGGAGCTCTCCACTGCAGTTGATAAAAACTCTACTCCCTATAAAATGTCAGTCAATTTTTGATTGTGTGACATAGTTGACCAGCAATACATGTAGCTGCCTTCTACTGAGTCAGGCTAAGATCTGCATTGTCTCCTCTGACTAGCAGTGGCTTCCCAGGCAGGCCTTCACATACACCATCTTCTTGACTGGAGTTCCTGGGATGCTCTGCGTGTGAAGCAGAGGCTCTGCTGCTGAGCTTCTCTGGGCTGAACCTTAGCACCTCTGTACTTACCAGATGTGAAGAGGAATGGGCCACCTGCAGTAGCCCACCTGGCAATGGCCAGCACACAGGAGAATTTGACCTAGACTTCCCATTCCCCAGGTCTGGGTGGGGGATCCCCTGCTTTTGCGGGCTCCTTCCCACATGTCCCGCAAGCAACACACCATCCAGTACCTTGGCCAACCTTGGAGACCCCCGGTATGGGTGGAGACGAGGGTGAGCCCATGCAGCTGGGAGCAGCCCGGTCACACCTAACCACAGAAGAAAAAGCCCGCCGCCAAGCACAAAACCTCTGCATGTACTGTGGAGGGGCAGGGCATTTCTCTATTGGTTGCCCTGCCAAGCGGCCCCATTCAGAAACGCTGCCGCCACCGCCACCGCCGGTAAAAGACCCAACCCCACGCCTAACCGAACCCACCAGCTTGGGGCATTTAGCTGGGTCTTCTGAACTTACGACTATGGACCAATGACAGTTTCTGATCCCCATTAAACTCCAGTTACCCGATGAACAATGGCTGTTTGTCTATGCAATGCTGGACTCCGAGGCGGCCCACTGTTTTATTGATGCCACCTTTGTCAATCAGCATCAAATCCCCATTCAGTCCAAAGACACACCGACCCTGGTAGAGACCATCAACGGGCGTCTCCTTTGCTCAGGTCCCATGACCCAGGAGAATTGTCTCCTCACAAAGCACCGGGAGCAACTATGCTTTGATGTCACTCGCATGCTGCCGTTCCTGTTAATCCTAGGTTATCCTGGCTGATGACCCACAATTCCAGGGTGGACTGGGTGTGACAAGAACTACAATTCCCGGATTCTTGTCCACACCAGTCCCGGTTACCACCCTGGCTGCCACTGCTCTGGCCAACAGTTCTTGTCTCCTGCCACCTTACAGGGCTTTCGCTGATGTATTCAAGGAGAAAGGAGCTGACCAACTTCCTCCTCATCGGCCCTATGATTGCACCATCGATCTGGTGCCCGAGGCACCTCTACCAGTAGGACGTCTATATCCTGAACTGGTGGCTCTACGGGACTTTTTGGAAAAGAATCTAGTGAGAGGATTCATCTGGACCTCTACGTCTCCATTATCAGCACCAGTCCTCTTAGTTAAAAAGAAGAGCGGTGAGCTCTGACTCTGCAACGATTATCGGGCCCTTAACAAAATCACAATACGAGACTAGTACCCCCTACCTTTGATCCTCAAACTATTAGATTGCCTTAAGGGAGCCTGAATCTTCACTAAATTGGATCTCCAAGGTGCATACAACCTGGTACGTATCTGGGCGGTTGATGAGTGGAAGACAACCTTTGGCACTCAATACGGCCAGTACGAGTATTTGGTAATGCCCTTTGGCTTAACCAACACACCCGCGGTCTTACAGAGGCTCATGAATGACGTTTTCCAAGACCTGCTCAACCACTTTGTCATCATTTACTTGGATGATATCTTGATCTATTCAAACAACCCCGCCCAGCACATTGAGCATGTTTGTCAAGTCCTCTAGCGCCTTCGGACCCATGGGCTATACGCAAAGCTGGAGAAACGTGATTTCCATCTGCACTCGGTTGAGTTCTTCGGCCACATTATATCCCCGCAAGGGATACTCATGGACCCAAAAAAGATAGAAGCCTCGCACCCGCAAAGACGTGCAACAGCTTCTTGGATTCACCAGTTACTATAGGCAGTTTGTCCCCACCTATGCCTCGTTAACCACCCCCTTAACTTGGCTACTTCGGCCCAAAGAACCATTTCTCTGGACCCCCAAGTCCGATCATGCCTTCGCCATCCTAAAGACCTGTTTCACGTCAGGGCCGCTGCTGTGCTATCCCGATCCCCAGCTCCCTTTCACAGTGGAGGCTGACGCCTCTAGCATTGCTATCAGCGCAGTTCTCTCTCAACGGGACAGGCTTATGCAGCCTCTCCAGCCTTGCACCTACTACTCTCACCAACTGACGACAGCTGAGAGGAATTACACCATCTGGGAAAGGGAGCTACTGGCCATCAAGGCCGCCTTCGAAGTATGGAGACACTACCTCAAAGGGGCCTGCCATCCCGTTCAGGTGCTCATGGACCATTGGAACCTAGAACACCTCCAGACCACCCATCGCCTCAACCAACGACAGATCCAGTGGTCCCCTTTCTTTTCCCGATTTGACTTCCGGATCTCTGTCAGCAAGCTGCCATGGTGTTCTGTGTTGGTTGTATCTCTGTACAGTTGCTCACCCCCCCCTGCCTGTACACCTGTATTTTACTCTGCTGTAATGCCTAAGCCAAACAACTGGAGGATGTATTGGGGGAGTATGCTTTACTGCCAGCTTGTTGCTTTTAGAGCCTGGGAACTGCACCTGTATTATGTCTGGAGATAGCTTGGTTCTCAGGGAATGAGCGCGTAACCGTTTCCTTTCCCCCGCCAGCGGGAAAGTGCCCCATTGGTCCTGTACCTGGTTCAAATCCCTTTATCTTGTTTGCCCTAACCGTTTGTAGTCAGTTCTAACAAAGAACGTGTTTGAGTGTCTTTCCAATGCTTTGAAATAAATTTTGCTTTTCTTCAAAACGTGGATTTATTCTCGATGCTTGGGGATCCATCATATTGTTAGAACTCTCAATTTTCCTATCGTCCCAAATCTGACGTGATCATGAGCGGGGC
>NW_015168063.1:794047-824676 GCF_001447785.1 Gekko japonicus
CCCCCCCCTGCCTGTACGCCTGTATTTTACTCTGCTGTAATGCCTAAGCCAAACAACTGGAGGATGTATTGGGGGAGTATGCTTTACTGCCAGCTTGTTGCTTTTAGAGCCTGGGAACTGCACCTGTATTATGTCTGGAGATAGCTTGGTTCTCAGGGAATGAGCGCGTAACCGTTTCCTTTCACCCGCCAGCGGGAAAGTGCCCCATTGGTCCTGTACCTGGTTCAAATCCCTTTATCTTGTTTGCCCTAACCGTTTGTAGTCAGTTCTAACAAAGAACATGTTTGAGTGTCTTTCCAATGCTTTGAAATAAATTTTGCTTTTCTTCAAAACGTGGATTTATTCTCGATGCTTGGGGATCCAACATCTCCTATATTCCGCAGACATAGAACCAAAAAGTCAACGCCCTCTCCCACAAACCAGAATATGCTCCTGCCCTGACTGAATAGACCCCCGCCATTCCCATCTTGCCACCTGTGGTGTTCACAGCCACATCCAATCACTCTACCCTGGCCGATGACATCTGGACCGGACAGGCCAAGGATCCTTGGGCTCAACAATGCCTGTGAGACCTTCAGGAAGGCCCAGCAGGAGAATTCACCACCCAAGACGGTCTCCTGCTACATCGAAACCGCCTTTACGTACCGCCTGGGCCCCTTCGAACAGAGGTCTTGCGTCTGACCCACGACTCTCTCCCTGCAGGGCATTTCGGTCAACATAAAACAACCCACCTTCTGATGTGGGAATTCTGGGGGCCCTGAGTATGCACTGACGTCACCCAGTATGTCAGCTCTTGTGATGTTTGTCGGCGAGCCAAGGACCTCCCCGCTAAGCCCTTGGGATTGCCTATGCCTTCTGGGCCCTGGGACACTATCTTGATGGATATAATCATGGCCCTCCCTCGATCCCAAAGTCACACCTACATCCTTGTAGTTGTGGATCTCTTCACTAAGATGGCCCATTTCATCCCTTGTGCCAAGATTCACATGGCCCAAGAAACTGCACAGCTTTTCATACAACACATCTTTCAGTTACACAACCTACTGACCCACATAATCTCGGACCGAGGTTCACAATTTTCCTCATGGTTCTGGCAAGCTGTTCACTCCGGACTTGGCACCCAAGTTCACTTGTCCTCCACCTACCATCCGCAGATGGATGGACAGACGGAACGTACAAACGCCACCCTTGAACGGTACCTCTGCTGTTACTCTTGCTACCAACAAAACAATTGGTCCATGCTACTACCCCAGGCCGAGTTCATGTACAACAACGCAGTACACTCATCTACCCCAATGACCTTCTTCGCCACGACCTATGGACACCACCCCCACTTCTTCCCTACCATCTAGCCACCCACAAACGTTCCAGTGGCAGACACCCACCTCCAGGAACTACAAGCTCTACTCTGGGAGCAGCTACAACAAGCCAAGGAAGCCTACATGTTGGCGGCTGAACGGAAATAGCAAGAGCCCCCCCCCCACAAAGCCGGGGATCATGTATGGTTCTCAACCCGGTACCTGCAACGCCCCGGTCGGTCCCAAAAACAACACCCGCTTCATTGGTCCCTACGAGATCATGGACCAGATCAATCCTGTCTCTTTTCAGCTATAACTCCACTCTCACCTACGCATCCATCCTATGTTTCATCGATCCTTGCTGGTCCCAATGGCACCTCCTGATCCCGCTCGGCCTACTCCTCCTGCACCGCCACCGCCAGTCCTCATGGATGACGAGGAAGAGTATGAGGTCCGCCAGATCCTGGACTCCTGGTGCCATTGTGGATCCCTCCAGTACCTTGTGGATTGGGAAGGCTATGGCCCCAAAGACTGTTCTTGGGAACCAGCAGACAACCTCCATGCTCCAACCTTGGTCCAGCACTTCCATGAGAACTACCCGGACAAACCAGGCCCATCTGCTGGGGGGGGCCTTGGGGGGGATAGTGTCATGAGTACTGCCAAGGATGCGCTCCTGGCTCCAGCAGAAGTCCTGAGTACTGCTGAGGATGAGCTTCTGGTTCTGGCAGAATCTACACTTGACACCAATGAAGCCTAATGTTCCGTCCCAGCTGCACGACGGATAGCCTTCCTGATTCATCCCCACCAGTGGCACATTTGCAAAATCAGCTCTGACGGGACTTGGCATCTCAGCGGCGAGAGGCGCGCCTGCGCAACAGGTGGTCCCTCAGCCCTGAGTTCTAACCAGAGCCGGGACACACGCGCTGGCCGCTAATTGACGACAGCCCTGGAGGGATACTTAGCTCCTCACTCCCTGTCGGTTCTTTGTGCCAGGAACTAGTCAATTTGATGACGTTACCGCACCCACCTCGCCCGTGTTCCCGATTCTTGTTTCCTGCTCTGATCTCTTGGTTCCTTGACTCCGGCTTTGACAACTACGCTTTCGGTTTGTACTTCAGACTCTGTTACTTGTCTCCTGTTTGTATGCCTCTTGGTTTTTGACCTTGGACTGGACCCGGACTATCCCTCTCTCGCTCTGCCTGCACTCCAGCCCGTGACACTCACTCACCCAGGTGTCTATCAGCAGCCTTTCTGTCTAAGCCAGAGTACTGGATTTGGTGTGGGGAGACTTGGGTATAAGTCTTCTCTTTGGACATGAAGCTCACTGGATACTGTTAGGCCAATAATACTCCTTTCAGTCTAAATTACCTTGTATGGTTGTTGTGAGGGAAAAAATGATGCAATCTCATACAAGTACCTTGAGCTCTTTGGACGACAGACAAGATAGAAATATAAGCAATTAATGTCCACCCTTTCACCTTCTTTTAAAGCCAGTCTATTTTCCAGTCCAGCATTAAGTTTTGAACTGAGGCCTTGTCACAACAACACCTCCATGTACTTTTATCTCCAGGCTAGGACTTCACAAAGTTTTTTCTTTGTTTTTGGTAGGTGGGAGATACATACACTTTATCATGGCCTCCCTTGAGGTGCAAGTCATGACTCCGCCCCCAAAAAACATGAAACACACATCTTTAATGAAAATGTATGTATAGGATGCGACTGTGGACTAGGCCCCAAAGACATAATCTTTGGGTCTTGCTGATTGGCTGGCAAGAATGCCTCTGAGCGTATACAGGAAAATCCCCAGAGACCATCTGTGCATTTAGACTTAAATAGCAGGGCATTGCTGCCATCCTGTTTGAGCAATGAACAGTGGTGCAGCACAGACTTCGCACACATGAAGCCCCAGCACACTCAGTTCCAGGATCTCTGCAGGTGTTGGGGAGAGAGTGGTCTGCCCAGCACTTGCAGAGTCTCGGTAAACTACACTCATTAAGCGCTACTTCAAAATTAAACCTGACACTAACACACTGCAATGTGTATTTATTTTTTTATTTGATGTATATACTGCCCTCCCCATGGACAGGCTCACTCTGAACATTTTTTCCTGGGAAATCAGTGGGGCGTATGTGACAAAATTGCAGTTCTTTCACTCCTACCACAAATCATTGACCAGGTATGATATTTGTGAAAAAAGCATTTTTAACCACACAGAAGCATCACCACTTTTAATTCCCTCCTCCTTTCCCATCCTTGCCTGCTTTCCATTTTGAGAGGAACAACATAGACTGTCTGAGAATCCTGAGAATCCACCAAGCACCTCTGATTAAGACTCAAGAATCTCAGAGCACGACCCAAGTTCAGAGTTGCCAATGAAGGAGATGTATCAATCAGTGTGTTATTTAAAGGAATCACTCAGCTTTGGGACAGTCTAAATTAAGATATCCCTCAGCCAGGAACTGGGGGGAGGTTCAGTTGGTGGGTGTAGTTTCATGTTTCATCATTCGTGGTGGTTTGATCAAGAGGTAATTTATAAAGAGTTAATAAAATCCATTCTGGTTATGCAGCAGTGAGTATAATATAATTATACTGTATTTTCCATTGAAATGCATTTCTGTAGAAAATGTAGCCAGCACTTCCATAAACAACCTAATATTCCAGGATGATTTAAAAATAAGCCTCAGGAGTCTGAACTCAATATGCTGGGGGAAGGGTGAGATAGTACAGCAAAATTCCAGTTATTGCACATCCTTCTAAACAAAATAAGTAAATAAAGTTAATGTGTTTGATATACCAGTACAGTCCTGGTGCATCAGGGTTATAGAAATAACCAAGACAATGGGACTCAGCTTTAAGGAAAGGGAAGGATCAGTCCAATTCATGGAAGCTGGAACTTGTGTGGGTGACTGGCAGCAGCATTTAAAATGGGGCTTCCGTATTCAGAGGCAGTATACCAGCCATTCTCAGAGGTTTGGGCTTAACAATGGCTGTCGATTACTGGAGATGCTGTGCTGGAAATGTGCAGACCCACTGTCCTAATCTAGCAAGGTATGCTCATCTAGTATGTTTAATGGAACTCTCATCTTCAGTCCTAGGGTGAGTGGCTGACCTCAGAATAAATGGAAACTGGTAAGTCTAAGCATAAACTTTAAGAGCTAATACAGAAGGCGAGGTCGTACAAATTATAAATCAAGGGTGGCAGTCATAAGAGATAAACCTAACATTTCTATCTAGCTCAAAAATGAAGCCCAGTACTAAGAATGGGAATAAGCATTGCATTAAGACACCCCCTTTGTCCACCCCTGCCACAGACTTGAAACGCTTCTGCCACAAACCCACCCACCCCCATTTCAGAAAGAAACCTTACCTAATGAAGATCTCAAGCAAAGCTCTTTTGGGGGAGGGTCCATGGTGTAAATGGATGCTTAAACCATTCGGAAAAAGCCGGAGTGACTTGCAAAGACAGAATATAGTGCAAGCTTAATTAAATAAATCTGGATGCTCTCCTGCAGTTTAATTTGTAAGCAGCCGAGAGCATTTAAAGGGCTCCCCTTCCCGTCTGTTCCAGTGTCTCCCTGGAGAGCCATCCCCTGATACTTCAGCCCAAGAAGCCTCCAAAACTCAAACCCTGGTGACAATGAACCAGTAACTGTGTAGTAAGCAACACGAATAGTTACTCAGCAGAAGCGGCAGCAACAAACTGTAAATCAATAATATGGAGTGAAGATCCTGGATGCTGGAGGCGCTCTAAGCAAAGAAGATGCTGACTAGGGAAGAGGATGCTGCATCTCTGGATCAGGGAGGAAAAAAAGAAGTTTGTCAGCTGCAAGCTGCATGCCCAAATTTATAACAAGAGTCTCCCTCCCTTTAAAGCAGGCCCCCATCATTATGAAGCCCTTTGAACGTATCTTCCTTCTTCCAGGAAGCAGATATTTCATGGTTCTTTTAGCTTTAACTAGTAAATGCAGAGGTCTAGAGATGCTTTATTTTGAACTGATCCACAGGAAGGGCTGTAGCCAGGGTGGATCTTTGGCCTGGATTATTAAGTTGATAACATTTTAAAGACTTACAGTCTGGGGTTTTGAACTGAAGATTTTCTAATTAAAAGCAAACAACAGATGTGCCACCTCCCCCCCCCCAAATGAGAGAAACCTAATTAAGTAGTCAGCAACCTATGGGTCAGGCCCTCAGGTGGGGCACTGAGCCTGACCGGTTGGGTCACAATATTGTATAAAAAATACATCCAAATGTTCATGTGCAAAGAGGGACTGAACTGTAAGCAAGTCTGTGTTGGAGAAGTAGGTTAATTTACCAATCCAACTATGAGCCCATAGGATGTATATTTCTTCTCAGGTGACTAAGAAAGTTGAGTTCATAGAATGCATACATGCAGATATGGCTGCAAGCTGCAGCACACATTCCTTATTGATTACCAAGACATGAGGTGGCATGACAAACAGTGACTGTGCAGGCATGAAGTGCCTTGAATGCTTGAGATGTACATTCATAAAAAACACTCGAGCCCTGGACCTAGTACCAAGCCCTGTAGTACCCCACTGCTTACCACCTTCCACTGCGAAAACTGCCCATTTATACTCATTCCCTGTTTCCTGTTAATTAACCAGTTTTTAATCCACAAGAGACCTTGTTCTCTTATCCCATGACTGCTGAATTTACTTAGGAGCCTTTGATGAAAAACTTTATCAAAAGATTTCTGGAACTTTATCAAAAGCTTTCTGGAAGTCTAGGAAGTTGTCTGTATCACTCTTGTCCAACATGTTTGTTCAACCCCTCAAATAACTCTAAAAGGTAAGTGAGAAAAGGTCTTCCCTTACAGAATCCCTGATGATTCTTCCTCAGTAGCTTTTATTCATTAATGTATTACCCCCTAAGAGACCCCTGTAAAAACATGAGAACATAAAAAGAGCCCTAATGGTCCATCTAGTCCAGCATACTGTCTCACATACTGGCCACCCAGTTCCTCTGGATGGTCAACAACAGGGAATAGAGGCTTAGGCCTTCCCTCTGATGTTGCCTCCTGGCTATGGGATTCAGAGATTTGGTGTCTCTGAATGTGGAATTTCCCCTCAGTCACCATGGCTAGTAGCCACGGATAGATTTATTCTCCATGAATCTATCTAATCCTCTTTTAGGATTACCAGGTCCTCTTTTCTCCCCGGCAGGGGGGATTTGGGTGTGTGTGCTGGTAGGGGAGGGGCTGTCCCTGATGCAATGACATCACACAGAGTGACATTTATTTATACTTATATTTATCACATTAGAGATGCAGCGCCATGTGCGCATGCCTTCCCTTTAAATGGTGGGGGGGAAGCAGCAACTGCTTGTGCCTGCCCTGCAAGTGGCGATTTCGCTGCTTGCAGGTGTCAGGAACTTTAGGCAGATAGTCCACACACCCAGGCTTCTTCAGAAGATAAGTGTTTATTATGGTAACGCAGAACTAAAATACATGTATACAGCCTGTGTTAAGAATGCCTTGTAATAAGATGGCTACTAACTTATAGAATATTCAAACAGGCCCCCCCCACCTGCAAAGCCAATGAAGTTTTCTCATGTGCGTGGGCCCTGCCAGTAAGCAAGCACTTTTGCACCCAAAGCAGGCCTGGGGAATTACAGCAAAGCATCTTCAAGGCCAATGTGCAGATAGCGGGAGCGCTAGGCAGAGACGCACTGAGAACGGGAGGGAGATAAAAAAAACCCTCACATTCCAACACCATGACAGGGCTAGCTGACATCCTGCCCCTCCAAAGACCCGCCCCCCGGATTCTCTTGAAAGCGGTGATGGAAACACTTGAGAAGGCCGCTGACACCCACTCCCTGTGTTGTGGACTGAAATCCACCCATTCAATCAAATAGTACAGCTTATTGTGCCTAAGCCTAGAGTCCAAAATCTCAGCAACTTGTTTTTCACCTCCAACGATAATGGGGTGTGGGAGAAGCAGTTTGAAAGTGTAAACAAAGTTGAAAAATGGCGGAATCCCGAGGAAAGTTTAAAGTGAAGCCTGGTAGTCAGAGTCCGAGGTCGGAAGAGGGAGCTGATGGCTCAAGCCAGTGATGGATCAGCTCAATGGTATTAACCAGCAACTGACCTCATTAAATCAAAACTTCACTTCACAACAGCGACAGCTGGCAGAAACGGGAAAAAAAGTGGAGCTGGTGGCTGAGAAAGTTACAGAGATGGACACCTCAAGCAAGAAGATGGAGAAAAGAATGGGTGAAGTGGAAACAAAACAAAATCTTCAAGAAAATCATTTGTTGCAGTTGCAAATGGAAAAGGCTAATATGATTCTCAAGTTCCAGGGGGTTCCTGAGACAGAAAATGATTTGGAGAAGACTCTGGGTGAGATTATCGCTCCAGTGACAGGCTTGCCAGCGGAGGAAATAATAAAAGGCATGGAGACAGCTTATAGGGCTTACTCCAATTATATTTAAAACAATAGCCTGCCTGGAGAGATTGTGGTGAGATTTACAAGAGGACAGACCAGAGATGCTATATTAAAGGCAACTTCAGCAACTCCACTGAAATTTGGGAATACAATTATCAAGACTTTAAAAGACATTCCATTTGAAATTCATCAGAAGAGAAAGAACTACAAGGTGTTAAATTACTTTTCTTCAAACAAACGGTATACAGTACAGGTGGGCAATTCCTGAAGATGTCATCTTTAAAATCAACGATAGAAGGGAGAAGATAGACTCTTCAAAGCCAGGGGATTCTTGAAATGCCAGCTGGGATCAGGGGAAGATGCTAAAGAGGAAGAAACTAAGTCAAGTGACTCAGCTGCCTTGGGAATGGATGAGGACTCTGCTGCAGAAGCGGGTGCGGGAGCAATGAAAACTGAATACGATTTTAGAGACAGAAAGCCGAAGTAAGGGCAGAAGGACTCTGATAAATGGCTCTTTAAAATAAAGAAGATGCTCAGAAAGTTCTCTCATAATAACTAATTTACTAATACAGAACAAGGTGAAAAACAAGAACTCTACAAGTATATTGTTTTACTAACTCTTTTAATACTAATATTAAGTTTAACATAAAGGGGTTCTCCCACTCTTGGGTTTTTAGTTAGTATGGGTTTCTTTCCTTTATCCATAGTTGTAGTTCCCCTTCCTATATTTTTCTTTGTAGTTTGTAGTCTTACTGAAAAAATAAAAATACCCCTCCGGGGTTTAAAAAAAAAAAGATAATGGGGCGTGGGCATGCAGTTTGAAGTCGCCAAGCATTTGTCCCAGGATCATGACAGAGCAGGCTGAAATGGAAAACAGTATGTAAGTGCCTTAAATTCTTAGGCAAGTCCACCTCCACAGCAATGTCATTGACCTTGCAGAGGACCTGAAAAGGTCCAATAAACTTCCACCCCAATTTATGGCTGGGCTGTAGGTTCCTGATTTTTTGGTGGAAATGTAAACATTGGCTTCACATCCCATGCCTCATACTGTTTCTTATCGGCCTAGGACTGATAGACCATTTAGCCGAGTCCAAAGTCTTGCAAAGGAGGGGCCACACATCTTTTAAACATTGACACCATTCTCCCATCTCCCCAGCCAGGAGAGGCCCCTCCGACAGAAAGGAGATGGGAGGTGCCTCATAACCATACACAGCCATGAACGGGGAAACACCAGTTGATGAGTGATAAGCATTGTTGTAACAAAATTCAGCCAAAGGGAGGAGACCCTCCCAGGCATCTTGCTGGTAGTTTGTGAAACATCGGAGGTACTGTTCCAAGGTTTGATTAACCCTTTCCATCTGGCCGTCAGTCTCGGGGTGATAGGCACTGCTGAGGCCTCTTTCGACCCCCATGAGGGACATGAGCTTCCCCCAAAACGTAGAGACAAATTGGGACCTCTGGTCAGAGATTATCTTCTGGGGTTACATACGCAGGTGGAGGACGTGCTGAATAAATGCCTTGGCCAAGCTGCGGGCTGTAGGAAGGGCTTTAAACGGCACAAAATGCGCTTGTTTGGAAAACAAATCCACAACCACCCAAATGACAGTTTTTCCCTTGCTGGGCGGCAAGTCAGTAATAAAATCCATAGAAATGACCTCCCAGGGCCGTTCAAGGGTAGGCAAAGGCTGTAACAACCTGGGAGGTTTACCTGGCCGAGCTTTGCACATAATGAAGGTTTGGCATGATTGAACAAATAGCGATAAGTCTTTTCTCATTGCAGGCCACCAAAATTGTCTTTGGAGGAGATGAAGGGATTTGACAACCCCCAAATGGCCAGCCAGTTTGTTGCCATGAACAACAGACATAATTTCCCCCCCCCGCAGCATCAGGGGAACGAATATTTTGGAACCCTTGTACCAACATCTGTTTGGGTGCTCCACCGTCTCCCCCTCCTTGCTCAGTTCTAGATGGTCTGCCTCAGGGAGGGCGGACGCAAATTTCCCCTCCTATCCAGACGTAGAGTCAGGTGGGGCCACGGCTCGACTGCGTGTCACTACAACCCCTCCCAATTCTGTAGGTGTGAACATTTATTCAAGCACTCCCTCCCGCTTGCTTTCATGTTGCGGGAGGCGGGACAAAGTGTCGGCCAGAGAGTTCGCTTTCCTGGGAAAATTATGTAACGTGAAATTGAACTTGGAAAAGAAGTCAGCCCAGCGGAGCTGTTTGGCGTTCAGATTGTGCGGAGTGCACATAACTTCCAAGTTCTTGTGATCAGTCCACACCTCAGATGAGACCCACGCCCATTCCAACCAGTGGCACCAGGTAGAAAGCACCAGCTTGATGGCCCGCACTTCCTTATCCCAAACCAGCCAGTTATGCTCAGTGTCATTGAACTTCCGGGAAACATACCCCAAGGAATGGAGTTTCCCATCCTCCCCCTCCTGAAGGATTGCCCCCCCATCGCAACGTCAGAAGCGTCAACTTGCACAATAAACTTTTTAAGTTCATTTGGGTGGGCTAACACCGGTTCAGAGGTAAACAGAACTTTCAGGCGCTCAAACGCCTCCTGGCAGTCATTTGTCCACACAAGCTGTGCCCCAGGCCAAGTGCTCTTGGGGGCCTTCCCCTTAGTCCTCAGCAAATCCGTGAGTGGTAAACTCACCTGGGCAAAGTTGGGGAGAAAGGACCGGTAAAAATTGGTAAAACCGAGGAATGCTTGTAATTGCCTTCTGGTCTTTGGCGCCTCCCACCACACCATGTCGTGCACTATGGCCGGATCCATTTCTAGCTCCTTGTGCAAAATGTGGAACTCACACTTAGGGAGTTTTGCAAACAGTTTGTGCTTGTGCAACGTTTGGAGAACCTCCCGCACTAGCTTCACATGAGCGGGTTTATCAAGGGAATAAATCAAGATATCATCAAGGTAAACAATTACCCCCTTGAATAAGTGCTTGTGTAAGACTGCATTGATCAGGTTCATGAACACCCCAGGCGCCCCCTGGAGGCCGAAGGGCATAACCTGGTACTGTCAGCTATGCTGCCATGAGTGTGGTGTATGTTGGTAATGGCTGTGCATTCCTTCCCATGCGCTTAATTGCATCTGAGCTGTAACGCATATCTCTCAAGGCTGCTGCAGGAGTTCTTGTGTCTAGGTTTTGTGGGAAGCTTCTTACGTTCCCAGCTTCTGCAGCCGTTAGAAATCTGCCAACTGCCCATGCCCGGGAGCCCTTCTAATTGGGTACTACATGGAGGGGTGCATACAAAAGCCCTATATCCTATTATGCGCACAGGTAACCCGTCATCTTTATAGAAATCCGTCATCTTTATAGAAGATAAATTGGAACACCTGGAGCACTTTATATCTGTAATTCTGTGATGATGTAAAATGTTTTAAATGGTTTTAATTATGTTTTATATGCTGGCGTATGCCTGACTGTGAGCCGCCCTGAGCCCGCTTCGCGGGGGGCGGGTGGGTTATAAATTGAACTTATAAATAAATAACCCGCCATTCCTAACAGTTTTCATGCATCTATAGCTTTTCAATAAAAGTAAAACCTTCCTAGAAGCGTGTACTTCGTTGTCTTGCTGTGGATCCTGACAGGTACTCAAACTGCCCAAGAGGGGTATTGAAAGCAGTCTTGTATTCATCTCCGACTTTTATGTGGACACGAAAATAAGCATCCCGTAAGTCAAGTTTTGAGAAGATTTTCCCTTTGGCCACCTCTGCCAAAAGATCTTTCATAAGCGGGAGGGGGTATGCATTTGTGTTCGAAACTGCATTCAGTCCTCGGTAATCTGTGCACAACCACAAACCCCCATCTCTTTTTTTCCGGAACAAGACAGGGGCTGCAAAAGGGGGAGAAAACGGGTTGGATAAAACCGTGCACCAAATTCTGATCGATGAATTTGCGCAATTCTACTTTCTCCATCGGGCTCATGGAATACAATTTCCCTTTGGGTAATTTGGCATTGGGAAGCAGTTCAATGGCACAGTCAGAATGTCTATGAGGTGGTAACTCATCACCCTCCTCTTCTTCAAAGAACCGTGAGAGATCCTGGTATCCCACCGGAATGGCCTTTAGCTCCTCAGCAGCCAAACAGGCTTGGAGGGGTTTGTTAGGGGGTCTTCCCCCAAGAGTCATCCCAAACATGTGAGGAACATTTCGGAGAGATAAAGTTCACCAGCCCCTCATCCCAAAGTATGCACAGGTCATGGGTGTGTAACCATGGGCTCCCCAGCACCACTGGAAAATGGGCAGCCACCGTGATGATAAAGGGACAGTGCTCCCAGTGGGACCCTACCCCCATCCTCAATGGCACAGTCTTGTATTTGCAAGGTTCTTTCATAGCAGACCCATCCATTTGGGTGAATACAAATGGGATCCACTAATCGAACTACCTTAGCCCCCAGCCCTGTAAACAAGGAGTGAATTATCAGGTCTCGCCCACAGCTGGAATCTATGAGAGCTCGCACCTTGACGTTGGTACCGAGCTCCAGGTTCTGGACAGTCAAGGTAATGAAAAAGAGGGGGGGATACCCGCTCATCATTTTTGGCACCTCGGGGATTGGGACCTGCTGCTCCGTGCCGCTTAGTGCAGGTCCTGTCCGTTTCCCGCCAGCTGGTCCTCATCCTCGCTAGAGGACTCGAGCTCCTCCTCCGGGATGCTAGCTTACAGAGCTTTGGGGCTCTTCAGCTTCATGGAAGGTTTCTTCACATGCATGTCAGACCTCTGCTTCTCCAACGGTTTGTTCAGCGGGTGGGTGAGATCCCCCCCCCGGACATGTGGCCACAAAGTGGCATGGTGATCCACACTTCAGGCACAGAACTTGTTTCATACTGTCAGCTATGCTGCCATATTGTTTATGGGCCTAGAGTTCACCTGCCTGACCCATGTACAAGCTGGCGGCACATTCCTTCCCTCTCGCTTCTCCCCCTGTTATCTCTGACCTTCTACTCCTGCCTGTGTAGTGTCTCCACTTTAATTAACCATGAGACTAGTTTCGTTTCTCAGCCCGAGTGAATGTGTCACCCTAACCCTGTTTGGGTGGTGAGCTGATTTTAGCTCACCCGTGGAGCCAGATGGACCCAGAGCGGCTTCAGATGACTCTCCAGGATTCATTGCCCCCTGGTGACTCATTAGATGAGCTAGTGGAGGACTGGAACAACCAACTCTTGACAGCCATCGAAGAGATCGCTCCCAGATGCCCTCTGCACCCTCGATCTAGGATGGCACCTTGGTATACCCAGGGGTTGAGGCTGATGAGGCAAGGGCTCAGACGACTGGAGAGAGAGTGGCGGTGGGTTCGTGACCAAGAGAAAGAGCATCCTATCGAACTTTATGAAGTCGTATGAGATGGCAGTCAAGGCCGCGAAGAAGGAGTTCTACGTGGCCGAGATTGCATCTGCAAACTCGCATCCAGCACAATTGTATAGAACGATTCAGTCTTTAACTACCCTGCCACAGAGCAGACAAAATCTTATTAAAGGGAGCGGTGGCACAGAGGATTTATCTTCTGGTTAGTAACATCTGAGCGGCTGTCAGTTCTAGCCCCGTGTTGGTGTGAGCTACCAGCCTTGTCCCTAGCTCGCCGTCCACCCAGCAGTTCGAAAGCTTCAGCGAGTAGATAAAATGGGTACCACGCCTTAGAGAGGGTGGGCACACCAAAAACCCCCCGGTGGGGGAGGTGTTAGCAGGCGACTGGACTGCTCAGCTCGCAAGATTGAAAGCCTAAGGAAGAAAAATCTCTTCGACTCCGAAAAACCTGTAATGGGCCGTTCCGGCCAGGCGGTGGCAGTGCGGTGCTGCAAGACCTGGAGAAGCTGACGTCATCTAGCCAAGCCGAAGTGAATATGACGACGGAACACGTCTGACCCTGCAGCTGAACAAACCCTCATCGACTGTGAATGTGTGTGATTTTAAAAAGATATATGTTGTCCTCCCTTACCCCCATAAATCATTGTTAGTCCCACGTGAATGAGTAACTGTAAATCGCTCAGAGCCAGCAAGCTCTGCAGGATTGAGCGATTAATAAATTGAAAGATTATTATTATTATTGAATTGAATATAGGCTGTGAGGCTTTTGCGAGTTATTTTGCAGATAATGTCTTGTCGCTCCGCCGCGACCTCCCGGCCACATTTGTGACAGCATGGGAACTCGAGGCTCCAAGCACGTCTTCTGGTCATGTGTGGAACACGAAGTGGGGGATAGCTCCTGACAGTACCCACAGCCAAACAACAGAGCACACACTTCCAAGAAAGGTTTTGCTTTATTGTTAGTACTATGGTTGCAGTAACATGGTCACCGTTGGCGCATCCAGATGAAACGAGAAAATTAATGGTGCAAACTGATGCTTCAGATGTAGCTATGGGTGGGGCGATCCTGCAACAGGGGCCAGACGGCAAACTCCATCCCATAGCTTACATATCCCACAAATTCACTGACACCGAGCGGAATTGATCAGTCTGGGAGAAAGAGGCAGGGGCAATCCGGCTGGCTCTCTCCACATGGAGACATTGGTTGGAAGGGGGGAGGGTGCTGTTTGAAGTGTGGCCGGATCACAAAAATCTAGAACTCCTCCGCACCCCCCGAAATCTAAACACCAAACAACTTTGGTGGGCTGATTTCTTCTCTAAGTTCCAATTTACCCTACACCATTTCCCAGGCAAGTCGAACTCTCTGGCGGATGCCTTGTCCCGCCTACTGCAGCACGAAAGCCGGTGGGAGGAGGTCCTAGATTCTGTGTTCATGCCCTCTGAATTGGGCGGAGTGGTGACGACGTGGGGCCAAGCTAAACAGGCCCTCCTTCTGCCCCCCCTCCCGGGGGATGGGAAACCAAGTTTGCCTCCACTTTTTTGGAGGCTGATAAACAGGAGGTGGAGGTGGCGGGGGACACCTTACACCAAATCATACCTATATCCAGATAAGTTTGGTATTTACTGTACTCTCCACAGTCGCAGGCAGAGGAAAGTTCATAACATGCAGTGACTGAGAATGAGAAGTTGCCATAGACTGGATCAAAGAACTTTTGCATGCAAATCACAAGTTCTATACCAAGCAATGGCATCACTCCTCACTGGGGCTGAAGGGGCAGGCATTGATATAGTTTAAAGGGAAGTCTAAAACAAATTTACTTAATGTGCACTTTAATGAGCAGCTGTTACCTGAATACATGTTGTTTCACTGAAAAAAAAATGATTTAAGGATGCCACTAAAATACATCACTGTTTATATGAAAATTAGATTGTAGCTAACCAACTGCAACTAAATCATCTAACAGCTCATTCAAAGCAATAAAACACTATAATAAAACACAGTATGCAAGATGTTGCCATTTGTTAACTATGAAAGAACATTACAGGTGAGTAACTAAAATGTGAAGGCTGTAAGAAGGACAGATATTTACTCTGCCCATCTGCAAGACTGTGCATGATCAATCCAACGGTCCATCAAGTCCAGCATCCCACTCCACACGATGGCAAACCACATATTCCCCTAAAGACCCACAAGCAGGACACAGAGGCCAAAGCTTCCCTTTGTTGTTCTCTCCCCCCCCCCCCGGCACTGGCACCCAGAGGCTCACTTCCTCAGAACATGGGGGCAACTCCACTTATTCCTTGTGGCTATAACAGCGACGGAGGGACACGTGTCTTATGAATCTGGCAACTAAATCAAAGCCAAATAAACTAGCAGCCATCGCTACATCCTGTGGTAATGGATTCTGCATGGTAATCATTCTCTTCTTCATCCCAAACATGGCAGATAGCTTCATGAACCTGTCATTCAGGATTTGGAAAGGATGGCAATGGATTGTTTGCTCCAAAATTAAATTTCAGGGTCAGATTAGAGGTCTCCAGAAGTCTCCAGAAAGGCAGGGGGTGGGGTGAGGGGTTGGGTTGCCAGGTCCAGGGCAGGAAACCCCAGGAGGTTCAAATACGGAGCCTGGGGAGGGCGGGGACCTCAGTGGGGTGCAATGCCATAATAGAGTCCCACCCTCCAAAGCATCCGCTTTTTTCAGGGGAACTGATGGCTGTAGTGTGTAGTCTAGAGATGAGCTGTCATTCAGGGAGATCCCCAAGCCCCACCTGGAGGCTGGCATCCCTAGCCCCAAATATGGCACACCTTTGGCAGTCTCTTGAGTAGCAGCCATGTCCCACACTCTCCCTTCCATAATTTTTCATAAGTGGAGATACTTCTGAAGTTCCCCACAGCCCAATGTTCTCAGAATTATCCAATATCAATACCTTACTCTGCCTTGCACTAGGAATTCTCCATTGCTTTCCCCCCACTCTGAATTTTGTACAGAATATTGTGCGTGTGCATTTCTTCAGAGCTTTCAGTTACTTCAGTTTATCCTGATCCCCCATACACATTACTGATGCTCATGTGTGCTGTGACAGAATACAGCCAAAAAGTGACTGCATCCCACTGTATGACCTTTGCATGAGGATGCATTGATAAAACACTGCAACAAAAAAGCAAGCTGATCTGAACACATATTACCTTATATTACTAGACTATTGGGCAGACTCTCACATACCCCAAATTAGGCAAGACCAGAGGTCATTTCGGGGGGGATCGCAGGGGATCACAGTTCCCCTGGGTGAGGTAGGGGGGCGGGGCACATGACGAAGCCCCGCCCCCTGCTTCCGGCCGCCCCGCTTCCGGCCCTCATTCAGCCAGGAGGAGGCAGGAGAAGAGGGAGGTTAAGTTGCTTCCTTCCTGCCTCTCCCCTCCCCTGCCTGCCTGGGGCCAGGGAGGGCCTTCGCGGGGCTTCCTTGCACTCCCGCTGGCCTTGCAGGTCCACCGCCGGGCCCCATGGCAGTGGAGCTGCAAGGCCGGCGGCGGTAGCTGGGACCGTTGGGGGCGGGGTGTGGGGCCTTATGACACACTTCCGGTGATGTCAGGGGGGGTGGCCTTATGACACACTTCCGGTGATGTCAGGGGGTGTGGCATATGCTAATGAGTTATGCTAATGAGTTCCCCTAGCTCTTTTTCTATGAAACGACCCCTGGGCAAGACCTCATTTCAGTTCTAATAACGGCTTCAAAGGTTATCATTGCTAGTTGTTGGAAATCCCCAAATAGGTTATTACTGTCCTCATGGCGTTTGAAAATATGGGATTATTAAGCCATGGATAAAATTTCAGAGGTAACAGTCAACACAAATCTCTCAGGTAAAAATCCTAATCTTCATTTGAAATGGTCACCTTTTCTTGAACACATGTTGAACTCCGAGTTCTCTAAATTCAATGTTCCTAAAAAGTATTATGATGTTTTTCACCACATGTAATCTATTTTGAAGTTTGTATAAATCTATGCAGTTACCTTGCTGTGTAATATTGTTGTTGACAACCATGAAAGTTTGTGTATTGTTTAAGTTGAAATAAAATAAAAAAAAATTAAATAAAAAAAGAACAGGAGTGTAGATTTTGTTGTTGTTCAGTTGCACAGTCGAGTCCGACTCTTCGCGACCCCTTGGACCAGCTCCCGCCAGGAGTGTAGATGCACATCAGTAAAAAAAACCTGCACAGAATCTTGATGCAGTTGTAAGTATGAAGACATCAAACTTTTTTTGGGGGGGGGCACACCCATGCAAAGATTATATGTGGGAAGGGGAAGATGAGGTAAAGAAACTGTATAATGGCTCATGCTCCATTTTTTTGAATGAATTTTAGAAATCCTTCATGTTAAATCAGAATTCAGAAAGGGCAGAGTGAAATTACACAGCAATAAAAAAGTAGCACAAGAATGTAAATGTGCAGACCGTTTTGAACACAGTGTAGAACCATTTTGAGCATTCCCTTAAAAAAGACTTCTTTTGAGTGCTTGTAAGAGCTTCTCAATGTGCAACCAGAACACAGGAGTGTGCACCCATCACTGTAAAAGCTGCACCAGGGCCTTCCTGGCCATACTTCTTGCAGTGCCTTTATTAAGAATCGCCTTATCTCCCCCTGCCCCTGGGTTGGTTGTATTAACAGCAGTTAGCATATAAACTTAAATGCACACACATACTATTGGAAATATTTGTATATAATCACAATTTTTAAAAAGAAAAGAGAATTAACCCTTTCTTGATGGGAAATCATGATGCGACTTCACCCTCCTCCCTCGTATCGATATGATATGGATAAATGCAGAATTAGCTAAAGACCTATTAGAAGTAGAAATATTGCCAAATACTTATGCGGACCACAACCCAATGTGGATCACTTTACGTGAAGGAATTAAAAATGCTAGGTGGAGAATGAACGGGTTTCTGCTGCAAGATAAGAAATTCGTGGAAAAACTAAAAAGGGATATTAAGGACTTTATTAAAATAAACAGCACAAAAGAAGTATCATTAAATACGGTTTGGGACACCTTAAAAGCTTATTTAAGGGGACTGTTGATCTCACAGGATATCTGGAAAAGGAAACAAAGAAGAGAAAAGTATAGAAACCTGACAGAGAAACTAAAAGGGGAAGAAGAGAAGTTGAAGAAAGACGGTAACTTAAGAGAGCCAAGAGTGAAAATAAAACTACTTCAACATCAGGTTAATATACTATTAACGCAGGAAATAGCAAAGAAGATAGAATATGCTAAAACATACTACTTTGAGAACGCAAACAAGCCAACGCGGTGGCTGGTTTATAGATTAAGAAAAGAAAGAGAAAGGAGAACTATTTCAGCGTTAAAAAATGAAAATATGGAAGTAGTCTATACAAATGATAAACTAAAAAAAGTGACTGAAAGTTTTTATACAAAACTGTATAATCAAGAAAGAATAGACGAGAAGGAGATTCAAGAATACTTGAAGGAGCATAGTACAATGAAATTTACGGAAGCCCAGAGAACAATATTAAATGAACCTATAACTATGTGTGATATAATGGAGGCACTTAAGAAACAGAAAAAGAAGAAATCTCCAGGACCCGATGGAATAACAATCGAACTTTACTTACTATTAGAAGAGGAAATAACATTACTCTATAAAGATCTAATACAAAATATTATGTTAACATCTAAAGCTCCACAGTCATGGAACGAGGCCTTGATCACTTTGATCCACAAGCCAAATACTGAAAGCGCAGAAATAAAGAATTATAGGCCAATATCATTATTGAATGTCGACTATAAGATCTTTGCGACAATAGTAGCAAATAGATTCAAAGAAGTAATGGCCCAAATTATCCAGCAAGACCAAGCAGGCTTTCTCCCTAAAAGGCAGATTAAGAGAAACATAAGAATTATTGTGGATTGTATTGAATATTATGAAATGCATCCCGGGAAAAAACTAGCGTTAATGTTTCTTGATGCAAAGAAAGCCTTTGATAATATTAACTGGACGTTCTTAAAACAAAAACTGCAATATTGGGACTGTGGAAAACCATTTCTGAATTTGATAGAATCAATTTATAATGAACAATGGGCAAACATCATAGTAAATGGAGATTTGACCCAAAGAATTGCCATAGAAAAGGGGACAAGGCAGGGTTGCCCGTTATCCCCCTTATTATTTATCTTCTGTCTAGAAACACTAAATGATATAGTGAGATTAAATGAAGGTATAAAAGGTCTTAAGTTGAAAGGTGAACACTTTAAGTTATTAGCGTTTGCTGATGATTTAGTTTACATTTTGGAAGAACCACTGAATACAATCAACATACTTTTGCAAGTAATACGGCAATATGGAAAGGTGGCAGGATTTAAAATAAATATAAACAAGACGAAAGTAATTGCAAAAAACTGCACAAAAGAGGATATTAAAGAAATACAAGAAAATACGAAATTAGAGATAGTAAAAAAAATCAAATATCTTGGTATTAATGTTACAAATAATAATACTAACTTGTATGAAAATAACTACAAAGTAATACTAGAGGAGATAAAAAAGGATTTACAAAGATGGCAAAATTTACAAATTTCATTCATGGGAAGAATATCTACGATTAAAATGAATGTTCTACCACGTATAATATTTTTAGTACAATGCCTTCCAATTCTTAAAAATAAAAAATTCATTGAAGAACTTAACAAGATGACAAGAACATTTATTTGGCAGGGGAAAAGAGCCAGAATAAAATTAAAGCTGCTGCGAGAGAAAAAAACGAGAGCAGGACTTGGGTTGCCGGACTGGAACGTGTATTACCAAGCAGCAGCACTGGGCTGGATAAAAGAATGGGCTTTAATGGAAGATAAAAGAGTACTAAAACTAGAAGGTTATGATCTACATATGGGCTGGCATGCCTATATGTGGTACGATAAAGATAAGATACAAAAGTCCTTCTCAAACCATATAATAAGAGGTCCCTTGATGCAAGTCTGGAGACAGATAAAAGAAAAAAACTATGTAAAACTACCTAAATGGATTTCACCCATAGAAGCGTTTGTGATGCCAATGTTAATGACAGAGGAAAAAAATATAACATATAAGAATTTATTAGATGAGCATAATGAACTTAAGCCTTGGGACGTGCTACAGGAAATGCATATAAAGCTTTCAATCTGGGAAAAGAATCAGCTAATATCAAGAGTAACAAGAGATAAGAAAATAGGATTCTATGACTCGGATACACAATTAGACAAAATATGGCTACGTCAGACAGTAAAACAGATTGGAAAAATTTACAACTTTTTATTAGAAGAAGAGTTAGTAAATGATTGGGAAAAACCGTCCATGATTAAATGGGAAAAAGATCTGGGCCATAAACTGGAGAGAGAAGATTGGGAGAAATCCTGGAAATCAATAAAATTACTAAGAGCAATACCATATAAAGAAAATGTAATTAAAATGATTTATAGATGGCATTGGACGCCAGATAGGTTGCAAAAGTGCTATAAAAATGCTTCAGGAAATTGTTGGAGGTGTAGAAATAATAAAGGAACATATATACACGTCTGGTGGAATTGTGATAAAATACAAAGGTTTTGGAAGAATATCAAACAACTAATAAAAGATATCACAGAAATAGATCTACCCTTAAATCCAGAAACCTTTTTATTAAATATTTCACCCAATGGCATAAAGTATAATGAAAAAAGTATTATTGCTTACTTAATTACAATGGCAAGAATAAGTATTGCGAGAAACTGGAAATCGGATAATATACCCAATAAGGAAGAATTGATTGATAAACTTTATGAAGTAATAGAAATGGATAAGTTGAGTATGTTATTGGCTGGGAAATTAGAAGATAAATTTAATCAGAAATGGCATAAAGCCATAAAATGGTATGAGTTAAACCTGTAAATTTAACCCCCAAATGTAACAAATGTAACAAATCAAAGAAAGTGGATGTATGTATAATGGAAAACTGAAAATAAACATATTTTAAAAAAAGGAATGGGAGGGTGAGTGTGTAAGGAGCGGTAAACCAGAATGTGGCTTAATTAAATGAATTTGACTGAAGGTTTCATTCAAACACTATTTGGCTTTCATTACAGGGCAAGTACATGGCCATACACTCACTGTCATAAGGTTAGAAACAGACTTATATACACCATCTGCTCCAACACCCTTCTGGGAATCCAAAGCTAGAGTGTCCCCACCAGATGGCTGCCCAGCTCTCTACCAGGAAATCTCTAGCAATGGAGAGCCCCCCCCTCCCCGCGGTAATTCATAAGGTTAGAAACAGACTTATATACACCATCTGCTCCAACACCCTTCTGGGAATCCAAAGCTAGAGTGTCCCCACCAGATGGCTGCCCAGCTCTCTACCAGGAAATCTCTAGCAATGGAGAGCCCCCCCCTCCCCGCGGTAATTTGTTCCATTGTCAAACCATCAAGAGGTTTCTCCTGATGGTCAACTGAAATCTACCCTCCTGTGCCTTAAGCCCATTAGCTCTAGTGTAGCCAGTTCAGCTCATGTTGTGCTCATAAACAGGGAGCCAATCCGCCCCTACTTTCTCCTCTTCCCATGAATGAACGATCCTCAACCTCTAGATGGTCACAATGTTCACTACTGCATCCACCCAAATGTCAGTGGGGTGCCTTGAGGACTTTCATCCCTAACACAATTAGAAACTATGCCATCTGAGATCTGATAGCCAAGCACATAGCAGTGAGTTCAAATCTTGCTTTATTTCCTCTGTTCAGTTTCTTTAAAGACTCCATGATGCTAACGGCTTAATAAATGCTTATAATTCTAGCAAAAAGGGGATTTAAACAAAACTGTTATCTTTCACCTTTCTTGCATTAGGAACTTCATGTAGCTACTGCAGGTCTCATTTGATCTCCTAAATAGCTGCTATCTCATGATCATAATTGTAACAACAACAACAACAAGTAAAAGTGGGGAGGGCATATTAGGACATGAAAACTATTTTGTGTTTCAAAAAGGTAAAGGTTCCCTTGCTCGAAAGCCAGTCGAATCCGACTCTAGGGTTGTGGTGTTCATCTCCGTTTCAAAGCCGAAGAGCCAGCGCTGTCCGAAGATGTTTCCGTGGTCATGTGGCCGGCATGACTAAACACCAAGGCACATGGAATGCTGTTACCTTCCCACCAAAGTGGTACCTATTTATCTACTTGCAATTTCTTGCTTTCGAACTGCTAGGATGGCAGGAGCTGGAACTAGAGACGGGAGCTCACTCCGTCATGCGGCACACTCGGGTCTCGTTTATTACTGCTTAAGCCAGCAGAGTAAAGTCCTTCCAGAAAGCACGAAACCACTCAACTGAGTCATGCAGCAGCTTATAGTTGTCTGATCATGCGTGAACTTCTCCTCCTCGCTGAGGTGGGATGACCCTCATACAATAAAATAGCATTCTGTAAAGAACTATGCAGGGCAATCTTTTCAATGGCATTGTTGTGCGGATCACTCTGACTTTTGTTGTTAAATGGAAAAGAAAAAAGAAAAAAAAGTCAAATTACCCTCATTTAAATCAGCTCCCAGGAGTCCCATCAGAGGACATTCCTAATTCTGACCCTTAGGAGCTGAAAACCTGCATAAGCTTCTCAAACAAACAAAAACCTGGTTTTGGTCACAGCCATCCAAATGCCATACGTACATTCACACTTTGGGTTTCAAATCCTTAATGCTAAATATCCAAGAGAGGGTTAAACAAACTGGGGTCAGCTGACCCATTTCATCTGCATAAAACCACGGCTAAACCATAGATACAACAGTCATCAAAGCAAGGGGGATACACACACAGACATACACACAGGGACTTGGTGTGATCCCCTCCCCCTTGCAGTCAGGGGAGAGGCAGCCTGCCTAATTCTGGAGAAAGCAAAACACTGCAGCAGAGCTCGAAAGATAGAAATCTTACCTTATGGAGGAAAAGAAGGCAGCTTGGCTTAATTGGAAGGCACCTGTGGGGGATTTTGGGCTAGATGCTGGCTGTAGTAATTGAAGGGGCCTCTGGCATTCATAAAGGGACCCTAGTGGTATTGCTAAAAATAGATTTGGATGGTCTTAAAGGAGCTGAGGCACTGTTTAGAATGAAAGAGGGTATTCTTAAAGGCACAGAAGAGTTTTCTGAAAGTGGAAAAGGCAAGAGCAGCAATTCTCAGATGTGGGGTTGGTCAGCATGGGTAATGCTGTCCTGACGGATGCGTGTCAAGGATCGGTGAGAGAAATTAGCTAATGCCAATTACTTTGGCAAAGGCATAACAGAATCCCACAGTTAGGGAGGAAACAATTTTGTTTGCCACAAATAAGGATGCAAGGCAACAGCATGGGTTTAAGCATTAGGTTACATAAATGGTTGATCTACATCAAAATTTGTTAAAATATGCGAACATATTTAAGAGTGGGCTGTGCTGAGCAGCATGCCAATTGCTGCCTTTGTTGGGTAGGTTCACCCTGACTCCGAACTTGGCCAGTGATTGTGTCAGCCTTTGTTTGTTTGTCTGTTTGTTTGTTTGATTGACTTCTATCCTGCTCCTTTCCCAGCAAGCAGGGATTTAGTTATTTATTTAATTCCATTTATACCCCGCCCTCCCCGCGTACGGGCTCAGGGCGGCTTACAGCCATAGGGCACAAAAGTGCAATAAAATACAATAAAACACAATTTAAAACAATTTATACCTGGGAACCCAAGGATCCCGCGTGACTAGACAACCCTCACTCCAGTATTGCACAACCCTATCCATTCAAGGGGAGGTTACTGTGGCCCCCTGAAATTATTAGCCACTTAACCTCCGGCTGTGCTGTAGAAATGGTCCTCGTTGGTGGAAGTGGTAGCGGCGGCGGCTCCTATTCGAAAGCCTGGCGGAAGAGCTCCATCTTGCAGGCCTTGCGGAACTGCATCAAGTCCCGCAGGGCCCTGATCTCTTCCGGGAGCTCATTCCACCAGATAGGAGCCGCCACCGAGAAGGACCTGGCCCTAGTGGCCGCAAGCCTGGCCTCCTTCGGGCCCGGGATCGTAAGGCGATGTAACGACCCCGACCGAAGTGCTCTTTGGGGTCTATGTGGGGCAAGGCGGTCCCTCAGATATGCTGGACCCTGGCCATGTAGGGCTTTAAAGGTAACGACCAGCACTTTGAAGCGAATCCGGTATGCTATAGGCAGCCAGTGCAGCGCTTTGAGCACAGGCTGGATGTGATCCCATTTCGAGACACCAGCAACCAGCCTGGCCGCCGCATTCTGCACTAGCTGCAGCCTCCGAATCAGCGACAAAGGCAGCCCCATGTAGAGAGCGTTGCAGTAGTCTAGCCTTGAGGTGACCGTCGCGTGGATCACTGTGGCTAGGTCTTCGCGGCTGAGAAAGGGGACCAACTGCCGCACCAGCCGAAGGTGGTAAAAGGCCGCTTTGGCAGTGGCTGCTACCTGGGCCTCCATCGATAAGGTGGAGTCCAGGAGCACTCCCAAACTCCTAACCTCCGAAGCTGGCACCAACGGAACGCCCGGTGCAGATCTTCTGGATCAGAGTCCGACTGGCCACCCAACATCAGATAGAGCTGGGTGTCATCCGCATATTGATGACACCCAAGCCCATACCTCCGGACAATCTGGGCGAGGGGGCGCATATAGATGTTAAATAGTATCGGGGAGAGCACTGCCCCCTGGGGCACACCGCATTCGAGCGGGTACCTCCGGGACCGCTGCTCCCCTAATTCCACCCTCTGTCCCCGACCTTGGAGGAAAGAGACAAGCCATTGAAGGGCGAGCCCCTGAATCCCCACATCGGCAAGGCGACGGGCAAGCAACTGATGGTCGACCGTGTCAAATGCGGCCGACAGATCGAGTAACAACAGTGCCGCCCCGCCGCCCCGATCCAGATGTCTACGGAGGTCGTCAGTAAGGGCGACCAGTACAGTCTCCGCTCCATGCCCAGGTCGAAAGCCAGACTGGAATGGGTCAAGGGTGGAAGTATCATCTAGGAAACTCTGCAGCTGCGTCGCCACCGCCCTCTCAATCAACTTGCCCAAAAAGGGCAAATTGGACACCAGTCGATAGCTGGCCAATTCGGCCGGGTCCAGCGTTGGCTTTTTTAAGAGCGGGCGGACCATCGCTTCCTTCAGTGCCTCGGGGAACCGCCCCTCTGATCATCCTTGCTTGTACATGTGAGGTGCCTAGAGATGCCAAACATCCTCCCTTTTCCTGATGTGCCATAAGGCAACTACCTGGTTTGGAATGGTGCTGCTCAGCACCAAGAGCATGCCATCTCAACCCACCCAGCCATAAGTCAAGTGATGGGCTGCTCAGGACAGGATGACCCTCCATCACACCAGATGCCTCATAGTACTTGCCAGTTATCCCTACTTAAGTGAGCCACCCACCCTATTCCTGTCAAACATGGAGGTTAGCCTCGTTCGTTCCACCTGCTGACTATAACATCTTGCAGACCCTGATACAATCCTCAAGGTAAGTGTCACACCCTAACCTCCCTATACAAGTGAGGCAAATTGTAGTGAATTGTCAGGTGAGATATTTATCCTCCAAAATTACCTTAGAAACTTAGAGTTGAAAGGGATCCCCAGGGTCATCTAGTCTAACCCCCTGCACAATGCAGTAACCCACACCCACAGTGACCTCTGCTCCATGCTCAGAAGATGGCAAAAAAACCCCTCCAGGATCCCCAGCCAAACTGGCCTGGAGAAAATTGCTTCCTGACCCCAAAGTGGTGATCAGCATTTCCCTGGGCATGTAAGAAAGGGCCACGAGAACTAAACACTGGCCCCATTGATACAAGGGGTTTTGGTCCAGGAGCGAGACAGAATTGGGGCAGATCAAACGGGCGCGATCCCACGGCAACATCTGGGAATCGTTGCCTGTCCGTCCCCGATCTGTCTCTTCCGCGCAAAAACCCGCTCTAAAAAGAACCACCTACCTGGGTGGTTCATGCGAAGTGGAGCGGCTCAAATCGGCCGTGGGATCGGCCGCGCGTCCTTGCAGCGGCACATCCCGGCCTCCGGCCAAAACTGCACATGCTTGAGGCCTCTCCCTTGCCTCCGACACTTCCTCCCCGGCATGTGATCGTGCTGGGGAGCAATGGCGCGCAGTGCACGGGATCCGTGGGATACCGCCTGCGCGTATCTTTTTTGATGCGGCTCTCTTTAGCCGCGCTTCGCCTCATGTTTTCCCTGCCATGTGGCAGGGGCCACTGATGCAGTCCACCCTGCCCTCCCCCTCATGCATCAGCATGGCCACCTAGCCTCTGCTTAAAAACCTCCAAAGAAGGAGAACCCACTAACTCCTGAAGAAGCCTGTTCCACTGAGGAACCACTCTAACTGTCAGGAAGTTCTTCCTAATGTTTAGCTGAAAACGCTTTTGATTTAATTTCAACCCGTAGGTTCTGGTCCAACCTTCTGGGGCAACAGAAAACAACTCCACACCATCCTCTAGATGACAGCCCTTCAAGTACTTAAAGAAGGTTATCATTAATACCTCTCAGTCATCTCCTCTCCAGGCTAAACATACCCGGCTCCTTCAACGTTTCCTCATAGGACTTGGTCTCCAGACCCCTCATCGTCTTCGTTGCCCTCCTCTGGACACGTTCCAGCTTGTCTATGTCCTTCTTCTATTGTGGTGCCCCAAACTAAACACAGTACTCTAGGTGAGGTCTAACCAGAGCAGAGTAAAGTGATACCATCACTTTGTGTGATCTGGACACTACAGTTCTGTTGATATAGCCCAAAATCACATTTGTCTTTTTAGCTACTGCATCTGGGACTTCATTGGTCAACCTAGGTTTTGCTCCTCCTGGTGTCAAACCCCTGGGAGGGCCCCTTATTGATCCAGGTAATTTTTTGTCTTCACCTGAGACAAGCCCCTCAAGGCCTCCCATTGGCCCACATTTTCCCCCAATGTCTATATCCTCCAAAGTACATGACCTCAGAGTGTGTGTCTGCCCGCCCCAGGGTGCCAACTGGCAGTTTCCCCCCAAACTTTGTTTGGGCCACAATCCCTTCTCCGTGGACTTCTGCCCATCTGGACAGGGGGGTAGTTATGACCCCCCATCCTCATCAAAGCTTTGCCCTCTTTTATCTCTGCCCTCTTTAGGTTGCTTCATCCCTTTATTTCCTAGCTCTGGTGAGTGTGTATGTATGATGTTTTTTATCTATTAGCCAAATGCAGGGCTATTTTTGGGCAGGAACGCACAGGAACGGAGTTCCGGCTGGCTTCAGAGTTGGCCACACCCACTACAGCCAAAACCTCTGCGTGTGCCTGGCTACAGAGGGGAGGCCTGGAGAGTGGACCCCCCCCAGCAACTCCAAGGTGGGCAGACCAGGGGGGCCCCTGGAAGGATCGGGGAGGCATTTAAATGCCTCCCTGTGCCTTCCCCGGCCTGTCCAAGGGCCAGTTTGCCCGGGTGCCCCGCAGCCACAGGGCGCCTGGGCAAGCCAAGGGACGGCATGGGGGTGTGGCCTTATATGCCAATGAGCTGCACAGTCAGGGGTGTGGCCTAATATGCTAACAAATTTCTGTTGGGTGTGGCCTATTATGCTAATGAGTTCCTGCTGGGCTTTTTCTACAAAAAAAGCCCTGGCCAAATGTATTAGGGTTATTTTCTTAATAAATCTCATAAACAATATTTCCTGTCTGCTGTCTGTGCTGCTCCAAGAGGGTTCTGACTCTGGCATAGTTGGAGTATGATCCCCAGCTTGCGCACCTCTTAAGGAAATGGTCTCTTGGCTCATTTTCCCCATCGTAACTTAAACAGAGACCTGGTGTTGTAGCTGACAACCCTGTTGTTGTGCTCCGTCTCCTCTCAAGCACGGAAGTAACGGGCAGCATCCTCTTCTTTGAGGTGGGATGATTTAAAGTGCAGTATTATGTCTCCTCTGTCACCAGGCCGGGGAAATACACCCCAGTCTACCAGTCCAAATTACATTGCATTCTACTATCCATTGCATTACATTACAGTCACTATTCCAATCTATTATCTATTTTATTTCTTCATATTTATTTATCATTTATTTATTTATCGAACTCACACCCCACACCCCCAGCCAGGGCTGGCTCAGGGAGGTAGCCCACCCTTCCCGCAAGCGGGCTCAGGGCAGGTAACAACATTTCATTAATACAATAAATAACAACATTTCATCAGTATAATAAATGATTAAAATATTAAGACACTGTCATATACATTAAAACGATGGTCACAACTAGGAATGTGCATTTGGCTCAGCCGAGCCGAATAATTGGCCGAATGCCAAATCCGATTCTTTAATTATTATTAATTATTATTTTATTATTATTAATTATTGGCCCCGGTCACACGGGAGATTTTGGCCCGGGAGAGGGATGGATCGGGGGTGCAGCAAACGGGCGCGATCTCACCGCAACATCTGGGAAGCGGCGCGCACCAATCCCCGATCCGTCCCTAAACCCAGAAAACCCGCTGCAAAAAAGAACCTCCTACAGAGGAGGACTTACCTGCAGCACCGCAGCAAGCGCGGCTGTGGGATCGCTGGCGTGCTCGTCATCCGGAGCAATCCAGGCTCCCGGCCGAACTGCGCATGCGCACACATGCACCGTTCGGCTGCCTCGCTCCCTCTTCAGCAGCTCCCCCCCCAGCATCTCAGGGGATCTATGTGATCCCGCCGCCGCATGTTTCTTTTGGTACGGCTTTAAAAAGCCGCACTTTGGCCGTACTCCCCCCCCGTGTGGCGGGGGCCATTATTCAGCAAGTATTTGGGGGCCTGAAAATCGGCTAGGGAAAGGCAGGAAGAGGAAAACTGAAAGCACTCCTACCTCTTTCTGCCTTTCCTGCCGAAACTGGCCTTTTCCCGCCTCTTCCCTGGGCTAAGAGAGGAGGGGAGGGGGGAGAGGCCAGGTTACAGCCAATCACTGACATGCATTTGCAAGTGGCAAATGCATGTGCAGCCCTTTGCAAGGGTGGTGTTGCTTGGGAGGAGGGAAGGAGAACTTGCCACTCTACCAGTGGGGGTGAGTGGCATCCCTTTGGCCAATTACAGCACAGTGTTCTTTTTTGAAACTGCCCTGTGCATGGGCAGAGAGCACATGAGGAGTCCTGCCTCCAGTGGCTCTAGACTCCGTTGCTTGCTGGCGGGTGGCTCTGGTGCCTGTGGCTGGAGGGAGAGAGAGAGACGGTGGTGGTGCTGCTGCTGCTGCTGCTGCTGGCCTCGTGGGCTCCAGCTGCTGGCTGCTCTCTCTGCCCAGTGCCCACCAGTGCCCAGTAGTGCCCTCTGCCCTCCCTGCCGGTGGACTCCTGGACTGGAGGAGGGAAGACGTCGCCCTGTTTGGGATTTTTTTAAAAAGGAAGATTGCATAGGGCCTTTATATTCTACTCTGGGTGGGTCCTGTGGGTTCTCTGGGGTGGGTGTTGAGGGGATTGGGTCTGTTAGTGCTACTTGAACTGTTTAAAAAGTTGTTTTTTGTCTTTAAAAGTTTTATGGTTGCCTGGGCTCATTCCTTTTTGGGGTTGTGGGGTGGGGAGCTGGGTTTTTCAGTACAGCTATGCCTTGTTTTCGTGCTATTCCCCCCTGCTTGGGTTTTCTCTGAACTGTTGTTGGGTGGGTTTAGAAAAGTTTTCCAGGGTATCTTGCTTGTTCTTTCTGGTTGTTGGGGTGGTGGCTGCTGCCCCTATTCATACTGTTAGAAACGCAAAAGGGTGTGTGTGCCTGGCCCCCTGGCCCCTTCATGGAGGAACACAAACCTCCAAGGAAAAGAAGAGTCAGTCAGGAATATCCTTTGATGGCTTTTTTGACAATAAAGGGAGTCGAATCAAACGAACTCCCAGAACATTCCAAACTGTTTCATTTTATACTCCTACCCCTCCCCCCCTGACCACACAGTCCCTCCTTCGTTCCCATAGGCCCAGGTATTGGAGGAGGAGGAGGAGATTGGATTGATACCCCATGGCCCTTCACTCGGAGTCTCAGAGCGGCTTACAATCTCCTTTCCCTTCCCCTCCCCACCACAGACAGACACCCCCTGTGAGGTGGGGGGTGGGGCTGAGCGGATGGACGTTCCGTTCTTTCCGATCTTTTCCGATATCAGTTTGTTCCCCTCCCAAACATACATCAACATACATCGCATGTGCATTTAAATTAGCTAATTAGTATTTGGGGTGGGCTAAATAATGTTAATGAAGGAGTTACGTGTGCATGGTTGGTTAGTGCTTTGTTTCGCCAAGGCTACTCCTTACCACCCAAATTCTTTACACCCCCCTTTCCCATCTTATCTCTGAGTTGGCAACTTCTGCCTCTGCTCTTCAGTAAGGCCCATAATCCTGCCATTGCTTTACACAGTTGCAGCTGTTTCAGCTCATCATTTTAACTATTTAGTTTCCCTCAATACTAGTGTGCAATTTTTTTTTTTTTGCTGTGTATCAATTGTTGCATTGTTCTGTGTTCTTTCTGGTTGCTGGGAGGGGGCTTGTTTTTGCCGGTAGTTGCACTGCTGTTGTGTGGGTTGGGTTTTTGGGAATTTCTTTTCCTGTAGTTTACTAGTTTTCCTGTGTAATACTTTCCAGTTTAATACCTACATAGATTTGCTTCTGGTGAGGTGTGCAGAGGTCATTTCGGGGGGG
>NW_015168063.1:825179-845210 GCF_001447785.1 Gekko japonicus
ACTCTAATAAGGGTCTGCTCAGGGATTCTTTTATTATTAAATGCTTCTAATTAATTGAGTGTAGGGCTGTAGTTCATTCACATACCTTTTTTATTATTTACAATTTTTAACAGTTCTAACATTTCAAACAGTGAACAATTAATCTTCCAATTACATTCACATCCTGTAAATAGTTCCTGAGTATATACAACGTTATAACATGTTCAAAGAATTACAATACATTACTCATCATACTTCCGAATCTATGTTTTCAGTATAGAGATAACAGACTTGGCGTAAGCTTAATAGAAACATTAGAAAGCAATCTGAACTATTAGAGCGGTAAGGAAGAGAAGAAAGAAAAGGAAACTTCTTTTATCAACGTACAATAACAATTACTACATACCATTTGACCATTTAGAAGATTTGATGTGAAATATTAGAGCTAGTGGATAAGAAAGAAGTAAGTATGAGATTTTGTGGAACTAGTCATTCCGTTAATCTTATATCCATTTGTGGTATTGAGACCATTCAGATGAGATAAATTGTTTTTGAGACAGATAATCCAGCACTGGGTACCATTTTTCTATGAAATTAGACTTTGTTGGGTTTTGTGACATGTAATTTAGTTCGTTGGAGACTGCATCCATTAAGTAATGAGTCCAAAGTTTCTTGTACCATATTTCTACTGTGGGTGCCCCTTTCTCCTTCCAGTGTGATGATATTGCTGTTTTGGCCGCATCTAGAAGGACTTCTATTGTGCGTCTATGTACTCTGGAATTCAGATTTTCGGGCCAGGTATTCAAAAACAGAATTTCCGGTTTTAGTGGAATTCGGACTGAGGTTATTTCTCGAATTATGTTTAGTATTTCTTGCCAGAATTTCTTAATTTTATCACACTGCTACCAACAAAGCGCATAACTTCCTATTTGTTTACATCCTTTCGAACACAGTGGTGGTTGGGTCGGAGCTATATGGGAAAGTCTGAGTGGAGTGATATACCACCTTGACATTATTTTGAGATTTTGTATTCTGAAAGATATTACTTTTGCTTTAAAGCTTGACGAGTTCCATAGGCGTTCCCATGTTTCATCTGTGAGATTTTCTGTAGTGTCTCCTTTCCACGCATTTTGATATGGTAGCTGTTTAGAGCATGATTTTTTGATTAACAGAGAATACATTTTTGAAATAAGGCCTTTGTTTTGTGTATCTGAATCCCTTATCAAGATTTCCATTTCTGTTTGAGCTTGGGACATTGTAGCATTTTATCACAGAGCAATCTTGTTAGCTACAGCGGTTAAAATGTTACACACTACTGTAAGACCTTTGTGGGTGAATATAGGGGATGATTTGATATTTCCAAAGTATTTAGATAGTGCACTCTGGGTCAACGAGAAGCTTTCCGCTACGGAGAGGAATGCTTATTGAAAATATACTCCCAGCACTCCAATGTTGGAAAAACCATGCTAGACATTCTTTGCCCTCAGTATCACGATACTACACGTTTCTAAACCAGAAATCATTTCCACCTGGATCAGACTTCATGCTATCTGCAAATGGAGACTTAAACATCTTACCCGGATAGGAGATATAGCTGATAAAAACGGTATTATAAGTAAATTAGACCTTGAATGAAAGCTAGGCTCTCCCATACAATGGTACTTTTACTTGCAGTTAAGACACCTGCTTAACAAATTAAATATTCACATACCTAACTAGGCCAAAGGTGACTATTAAAACCCTGAAGGATGATTTCTTGATTTTTCCAGGTATCTTGGATTGCTAGAACATCAAATTTCTATCAATAAAAGGGAATATCAGGGGAGTTTGCTAAACATCTGAACCATTCTGCTATGATGAGAGGATTCTAAGGGGGTAGGTGGATAATTGTCAGTCTTATTTTTCTATATTGTCCAAAATTTTCTCAGCGTCATCAAAGATGCATCCATTTATTCCATAATGTACCCTATTTTTTTGAGCCGAGGGTGGTGTGAAAAACAAGGCACACAATTTTGGGGCATTGGACTCTTGATTTGAGGATCTCAGTGATGGAGAAAGTGGAGAAGGCAAAGAAGTCTGGTCCTTCTCTGCATTCTGTAGATCTATCAAACAGGAAGTGCCAATAGCTGAAATGATCACCTCTTCCTCTTTACATAAAATGTTCTGCTCCATATCTCTTGAGGGAACCTCTTCAAGACTGCTTTGGTCGGCATTTCCCAGGGCATTTTCCTCAAAAACATTAGCCTGTTTTGCTGATTCCTGAAGTCTACAAAGTAGCTCTTCTAGTCTGGCCAAGATCTCAGGTCGTTCTTCCTTTGGAAGGCCGGAGAAAGATGACAACCACCCAGACTCCACAGAGTTCTCTAAATATGGAGCCGGTATCTGCTCTGCTATCGGTGCAGAAGTCTCCCTTCCTTTCAGCTCTGTAGCACCTGATTTACAGGAAAAGTTAGGAAGGAGGGCGTTGTGAAAAACTCAGGTTATAAATATTCCAAATTTCTTTAAAAGTTGTCTCTGTGTCAGCAGCAGCGGCATTTCCTTAGTTTTAAAAGAAAGCAACACTTTTTGCATCTGGGTAGGGCTGTTTAGGACTTCAACTGTGGTTAAATCAACAAAAGAAGGGTGCTTCTTCGAAAGAGTACTTAAGTGGCTTACTGCTTGTTTCTTTGTAAGCCAACTTATTAATTGTCCTTTATAGGGACAAATAGTTAGACACACTTTGCATGGTTGCAGAGATAGTGCAAACATGTCAGAATCCTTCATCGCCTATTTGCACCTTTCAGCCGGTTGCTGGCAGGGCTGGTGAGGGCCAGGGAGGGTTGTTTTTATTAGGTTGCTTCCATTCTTGCCAAGATAGTCATTATGTGGTTTCAATATATCCTTTTATGGCATATTGCTCATTAAGGAGGAAATTTTTTCCAAAAAAACAGATATGTCCTTTATAGCTTTAAGAGTAAAGTTTACAGTTCTCATCATCAAATTCAACCTATCAGTAGTCTCCAAGGATTTTCTGCCTTATAATGGTCTACCGGCCAGAGGTTAAAAGAGACGAGGAAGGGTTTTCTTAAAAGCAGCGGAATAAGTAACCTAGGCCCCATTCACATGGGGAATTTGCCGAGGGAGAGCCACGAGTGGATGGTGGATTTTCCGGCCGCTATCACACCACAACATCTGGGAAGTGGAGCACACCCATGGCAAACCCGTGGCATGACACCGAAAATGTGCTATAAAAAAATACCTCAACGAAGGTGGTAGCAAACCGTTTGCCACGGGATGCCTCCAGACTCCCTTGGCTTGACCGCGCCGGCACGGCTTTTCCCTCTGTCCACCTGCATTGCAGCGCACACGCCGAGGGCCGGAACCGTGGTTTGCCACCAATGCGTCTAATGAGTCCCCCTAGCTCTTTTTCTACGAAATGACCCCTGATTAGAGCTGAAGGTGCATAACAGGATCACTGTTCAGAATGAGGGGTTCAAGCAATGGCAAAGCATATAATAAATATTCAAGCTAATACGGGCCAATTGCGGGGGTTCCCGCGCGCGCCCTTGGGCCTGAGAATTAACGGTCTCAAGCCTCTCACGTTATCTTCTCACGGTGTTTAGTAAGAGCTTCTCTACCCTAACAAGCTCTTGCATCCACCTGTGGCCTTGAGCTAGATAATTGTTTCGGCGAGCTACAGAGACATGTGCATCTACGATTCTACAGTGAAAGAGGCAAGTGCACACACATATACAGAATGAAAACAAAACATTGGCAGCTTGCTGACACCTAGGTTGAACCCCAGCTTTAAGTTCATCACATTAGGCGATACCTGCATTTCCTTCCAATTCAAATCAGGAAATCGGGTTTGTCCCAGTAGATTCTAGCCAAGATAAGTTTAATAAAGACCCAAGCACTTCTAAAAAGGTTTGCTTTCCATCTCAAGGATAGCTTTGTAAAACCTTCAGCTATGGGGAAGCAGGATCACCAAGTTTTAAACCAGTAACCCAAAAAAGAAAGAGAGAAAGAATGAGGCAAGGACAGCTTAGGGTCCTCTGAAAAGCAAAATAGATATTGGGTGGGAGGGTTCTTAAAAAGGGATCAGACTCTGTCATGTTAAGGTTTCTGTGCAGTTAGTTAGGTGCCGTCCCGACCCACAGATTTGTCAGAGTTTGGCCCAGAGTGACATGATGAGTGGGGGAACAGAGAGGCCCTGTGGGCTAGGTGAAGGAGAAGAATAGAGGGGTGGAGGGGATGGTTAGGGGGAGGAGTTTCCCTCCACTTGTGGGCAGGATTGCTCCAGAGCCACCTGGCACCAATCTGACCTCTGGCCAGAGTGGTGCAATGAAGAAGCCTCACATGGCCCTCTTCACGGAGGCTGCATCTGGGGTGTCCCCAGCAGAGGTGCCTGCCGGTGCTGCTGGCCCTGGGCAGGGGTCTGCTGCTCAGGCAGTTCCTCCTCAGTCCATTGCTGCTGAGGCTCAGTGGCAGGAGGAGGGTGGCAAGAGCTGTCTCTGGGGAGATCACTCCACTCACTCAGAGGGCTATAGAGAGACTGGAGGAGGAGCTGGGTGGCCAGCCCCCTGCCCCAGTTCCTCTAGGCTCCAGCAGGCCTTCTGGGAAGGGACAAGAGGGGGCTGGAGGGGGCAGAGGAGGAAGAGATGGAGGAGATGCACCCCAGGGGGCTGCCACCTCAACCCCCTCATCCCAGCCTACTGTGTTCTCCTTCCCCCCCAAGACATGGTGTGTCTTCCCTGAGCTCCTCACAGGAGGAGGCTCCAGTGGTGGCCACGGCTGCTGACTCTCTGCTTGACTCCCTCGGCTAGTGACTCCCAGACTGCGTAACATCGTTCTTCTGGCTCCCTGACCCTGGAATGTGTAACCTGACTCTGGACAACGGCTTTCGGCTTTACACCTCTTACTGCAAATCTCCGGTCAACCTTGGACCGTGCAAGTGACCTGATATTTTGGACTGTGCTTTTGTTTCTCTGCCTCTCTGATGCCCTGGATTCTGCCTGTGTTTTTGGATACTCTATGCCTTGCCTAACCCGTCCGCCAGGGCAATCGTGACACTAGTGCTTGCTGTCTTCACTCCCACAACAGGCCTTCTTCCTAGTCATTAATAAACAAGTTAAAAAGCATTGAACTGAGTGCGGATCCCTGCGGTACCCCATTGCTTACCACCCTTCACTGTGAAAATTGCCCATTTATACTCACTCTATGTTTCCTATTAATTAGCCAGTTTATATCCACAAAAGGACTTGTCCTTTTATCCCATGACTATTGAGATTACTTAGGAGCCTTTGATGAGGAGGAACTTTATCAAAAGCTTTCTGGAAGTCAAGGTAAACAACATCTATTGGTCCCCCTTGTCCACATGTTCGTTCACCCCCTCAAAGAACACTAACAGGTTAGTGAGACAAGACCTTCCCTTACAGAACCCATGCTGAGTCTGCCTCAATAGTTTTTCTTCATCAGTGTGCCTACTAATTCTTTCATTAATAATAGTTTCCACCAATGTAGTACCTGGTATCGACGTCAGACTGATTGGCCTGTAATTTCCCAGATCTCTTCTGGAACCCTTTTTAAAGATGGGAGTAACAAAATCCGGTCACGGAACATATTAGGAGCTGTGGTGGCTCAAGTGGTTAAGACGCTGAACTGTAGGCTGTGGAAGGTCGGTAGTTCAGTATTTCAAGACCCGAGTGTGCCGCATGACGGAGTGAGCTCCCGTCTCTAGTTCCAGCTCCTGCCAACCTAGCAGTTCAAAAGCAAGAAATTGCAAGTAGATAAATAGGTACCACTTCAGTTGGAAGGTAGCAGCATTCCGTGTGCCTTGGTGTTTAGTCATGCCGGCCACATGACCACGGAAATATCTTTGGACAGCGCTGGCTCTTCGGCTTTGAAACGGAGATGAGCACTGCAACCCTAGAGTCGGATTCGACTGGCTTTTGAGCAAGGGAACCTTTACCTTTAACATTAGTTACCTTCCAGTCCTCAGGAATGGAGGCGGATTTTAATGAAAGTTTACATATTTTTGTCAGGAGATCCACAAGTTCATATTTGAGTTCTTTCAGAACTCTTGGATGTATGCCATCCGGGCCTGGTGATTTATCAGTTTTTAAGTTCTTTATCAGTCGTAGGACCTTCTCTCTCATCACCTCAATCTGACTCAGGTCTTTCAACACCCCTACCGAAATCAGCAGTTCTGGAGTGGGCAAGCACTTCTCATCTTCCACAGTGAAGACAGAGGCAAAAAATGCATTCAGCTTCTCAGCCATTTCCCTATCATCCTTCAGTACTCCTTTTACCCCTTGGTCATCCAAGGGCCCCACTGCCTCCCTGGCTGGTTTCCTGCTTATAATGTATTTAAAGAAAGTTTTATTGTTGGTCTTTATGTTTTTTGCTATATGCTCCTCATATTCCCTTTTTGCCTGCCTGATCACAGACTTGCATTCTATTAGCCACAGCCTGTGTTCCCTTTTATCAGCCTCACTGAGACTACCTTTCCACCACTTAAAGGAATCCTTCTTACCTTTTACAGCTTCCATTACTTTGTTTGTTAACCACACAGTCTTTTTTCTATACCTATTTTCTAACCTGTGTTATATATATTTTCTGAGTTTCTAGGATTGTAGTTTTAAATAGTCTCCAAGCTTCCCCAATGGTTTTGACCCTTTCTAAGTTTCCTTTCAGCTTCCTCCTCACATGTCCCCTCATATCAGAGAAGTTACCCCTTTTAAAGTTAAAAGTGGTTGTGTCAGTCTTTTTGGGCAACTCCCTATTTATACAAATGTTAAACTCAATAACATTATGGTCACTGTTCCTGAGCAGTGCAATCACTTTTACATCTGTCATGATCTGGGCTGTGCCACCAGAGGCCTACTAGGCCCAGGGAGCCTGGCTAGCAGTAGGTGAGGCTGGGCCTACGACTCCCAAAAGGCCCTGAGAGTTTTTGGAGCCAAAATTGACCAATATGGAAGAAGAGAGCTGGGGAACAAAAGGGCTGGTGCCAGAGCAGAAGCTGTTCTTTCTTCCAGAGGGCAGGGCCAGAAGGAAGGCTGCTGCAGGAAGAAACCCTCATCCTGAGGGAAGGGTGAGTAGTCTAATGTCACTTGGAATAGTGAGCTAGGGACAGTATATATTTAGACGTGTTAGGGCATTTGATTTCTTTTCTTTTCACCCACTTACTGTTGTTCTGCACCTTGTTTGTTTGACCTCTTATAAAATAAACTATTTTCATTGTTCACTCTGCATGGTCCTCACAGTTATTATTCGGCCAAAAGGGTCTGGGGAGGGTGCTCTGGGCCTTCTCAAGTGATCCTAAATCCAGAGTGGTGGCAGCGTCAGGTAACACCCCACCTGAGCCATGACAACATCTCTCACCAGGTCTTGGGCATTACGTAGGACCAAATCCAGGTTTGCCTCTCCCCTGGTAGGTTCTGTGACCATCTGTTCCATAGCACAGTCATTGAGAATGTCTAGAAGCTCAATCTCTTTTTTCCAACTTGACCATATATTGACCCAATAAAATCACCTATTACGACACAGTTATTTCATCTAGCTGCTATCTTTAATTCATTCATCATTTTATAATCCTCCTCTGTCTTTTGATCTGGTGGGCGATAACAAACTCCCAGTGTTAAGCTTCCCTTTGGGCCCAGTATTTCAACCCATAACATTTCAATCCATAGCAATTCTCTTACCTTCTCAATCTTACTGGTCTGTATACCCTCTCTGACATACAGAGCCACCCCACCTCCAACCCTTCCCCCCTATCCTTCTGCTATAATTTATAACTAGGAATCACTGTATCCCACTGATTTTCCTCATCCCACCAGGTTTCTGAAATACCTACAATGTCTATCCCCCCCCCACACACCAAGCATTCCAACTCCCCGATTTTACCTTGGATGCTTCTAGCACTTCTAGAAACAGACTGTTGGGCATTCCAGTGCTCCGCCTAATCAATGACATTAGCACTCGCTGGAACTCCACCTGTGCCATGCTCGAGTGCTTGGTGGAGCAGAAGGGAGCCCTGACTGCCCTGATCTCAGAGAGATTATCCAGACTGGTTTGAGAACCGGTTCATGAACTGGCCATGGTTTGGTTCAAGAACCGGTCCAGGAATGGAGCCGGTTCAGTTTGGTCCAGGACAAAATCCAGAAAGTGCCCATCTGTATACTATACTATACTATACTATACTATACTATACTGGCTACGATTCTATACTGTACTAGGTCCACATGTGGCAAAGGAACCATTCAAAGTTCTCTTCTGGTCTGCAGCAGATACATCAAGATGAATAAGCAAATCATAAACTAGAAGAGACACTTCTGCTCCAATTAGTTGCTAGGTAACACACACCATCTGTCTATTAGAGGACTTCAGAACTGAATTAACTCTCTAAATACCTCTCCCTTTTTGTAGTGTGATCCACTATAATTGTTACTCCAGCACATCTCAGTCTCCAAACGTTTTTAAAAGGTCAGTGTAAAATTGATTCACATTTTTAAAAATAAGGTGGTACAGCATTTCTCTCTTCTCCTCACACATATAGACACAGATTCCAAAGTTGTGTTCTCTCTACGTCGTCCGTTAGAAGAGATAGCTATAAAAAGAGTCAGATTAGCGGAGCACCAGAGACGGTAAGCATGGGGTGACAATCCCAGGGGGGACCATGACTGCCCTAGAAAGGCAGCCAAAGGACACACTGCAGGAGCCATTTTGTCTTTAGATTTGTCCCATGTTTGAAAGGTTGCTTCCAGAAACGGGTGTATAATAATGATCGTTTTTTAGAATAAGAGGTTAGATAATCTTATTCAATTATATTCCAATCTGCTTGAAAAGATGGATTGTATCACTTGGTTAAGTTAGCTAGATTGACTGCCACATAGTACATCTGTAGATCAGGAATCGCCGACCACCATTCTTAGTTGGACGAGGCATGGGCTGAAACCCAACTCTCATTTTCTTAAAAGTCCATATAAAGCTGTTTAAGTTTCTTTGCCAGCCTCATATTAGAACAGCAGGAAGAGCTCTAAAGTAGACCAGAAATTTTTGGAAGTATAAATGATTTTACTGTGTTCATTCTTTCAGGCCATGTTAATAACTTTGTCACCCAATAAGAAGACTTCTCATTCTGTTTCACTCCTGAAGACTCCTCTGAATCAACGTAGCTTTTTATTGATTATCTGATGATTCCGCTAAAACTGTTTCAGTCACAAGGCAGTAATACCATAACAGATGGCTAGATTTCTCTCACTTTCTGAATGTGACACATAATGAGGAAGCTTTGTGTTTTGTGCTGACAGAATATATTACGGTATAAAAGGAAAGCATTTCACATTCTATAGTGACAGACTTAACTTGTGGAGGTTCGTGAATGGATACATTTCCAAACAGACTGTATCTGCTCAATCAAGATGTTTACTAAAATTCAAAGCAAACCTCAAAGCAACAGGGGAGAGACTGTAGAGGAGTGGTCAGCAGGATGAGGTTCCCTGCATGTTTGGTGTTTGTAGCCGGCACTTTTGAACCTGTGCCTGACGTTTTCCCCAAAAGCACTTTCCTGGGACAGCTTCTTTGGGAGGCCATAACTCAGACCCCCTAAATCCAATCTGCACATAACTTGGAGGGCATGTAGAGGTGCATCAGGGAGAGGAGCCCTGCAAGTCCGATGTCTCTAGCTTGCACAGGGATAGTTCTATACACTCCTGAACCTCTTGAACCTACACCTGTCATTTTCCCAGACAGCACTTTCCTGGGGGCACCTTCCTTGGGGGGCCATAACTTGGATCCTGTAAATCCAACCCTCACCAAACGTGGAGGGCAGGTAGAGGAGAGTAATCTGGAGATCCTCTGTTAGCTTGGTGTCTCTAGCATCTGGGCATGTGTGTTCTACTGCATCACAAACCTCACAAACTGAACCAGATTGTTGGGTGTCTAAAAGTTTATGAAGGTTCATGGCTCATGAACTGGGCACACTACAAATCACGAACTGAATCACATTTTCCCTGTTTGTACCTGAAAAGTACCCAGAACGTTGAGTGATTCAGCAAAGAGTACTTTATTAGATCAGAACAAGACGAAAGACCCCGGCACGCAGGCCGGTATCTATACACAGAAACCCGCCACCAAAACACACCCCTTAGTCACCTATAGGTCATTTACAGTGGCCGAGAGTCCCATTGGCTCTCGGCCACGGACCTAGCCCTCTGGTTGGTGTGGGCCAGGATCCGCTCCGCTATTGTTCTGTGGGAACAAAGCTTTCGGCTTGTGCTTGACCACATGGCCCAACGGTTGCGCACGTGGTAATGGCGGATACATTACAGTACCCATCCCTACTAATAACACAGGTATTTTGAGGTAGACTGCTTCTCTCTTTCTCTCACTCTCTCTTTGTGTTTGTGTGTGTGTGCTCCCATGCCTGGACGTCATGACAATCTCTGGTGACTCCTACTGGTGCATGAAGGACATTCAGAGAAGTGGCTTGAGGGCCTGCCTCTGGCCCTCCTGGCCCTCTGGTATCCTCTGGAGGCCACCCATCCAAGCACTTGTAGTAGAGATGGGACTATATAGATTTTTCCTCTTTCTTTGATTATTCATATTTCTCTGGATACTATAGGCTTATTATAGATCTAATGTTTTATTGGAATATAATGAAGGCCTAGTATATAGAAGGCCTCTCTTCTTTGTGGGTCAAGGGGGATTTTTCCTAGTTGCTGTTAACAGACAAGACACAGGAGACATTCTTTTAGCACAAAAGTAGACATAAGGTTCATGGTTCTAATTGTTTAGGTTATAACTGCATAGTGCCTGGGTCACAATGAATCTTTTCCTGGGTATCAGAGAACAACACTTTTGTTTGGGTGAGAACAAGCCTTGGCCGATATGACTTAGGTTATGTCAAGTAAATATGTGATGCTGTTACATAGGCACACCTTTCTTCCATTTGACCAATAAGGAGATTTTGATGTAAATGTTGTTTAAGTTTCTGTAACCAATTATGCCCTTTGAATATTATTCCCATGATGATGATATGATGATGTCATTTTAAGTATTTAGCTTCATGTATTTCCTGGTTGGGCTCAGAAAGCAGTCAGTTTTGATGAGTCTTTTGGCCTAACTGTTTTCCATATTTCATTGCAATAAAATACAAGAACTTCCTCCTCATTTTGACTTCAATCTTCTATTTTTGACTGGATATTAATTTGTACTACATGCTTGCCAGGGTCGGCCCCGCTGAGCTTCTGTGATTTGATGAGATCTGGCTGGCCTGGGCTATTCAGGTCAGGGCGAGACAGACTGCTTCTTATTGTGGAAGTTCACCATGGCTAGTAACCATGTGTAGATTTCTCCATGAATCTGTCTCATATCCCATTAATGCTACCTATGCTAGCAGCCATCCCGTATATAGAGGTTACACGTTCCAAGGTCAGGGAGCCAGAATAATGATGTCACGCAGTCCGGAGTCAAAAGGCCGAGGGAGTCAAGCAGAAAGTCAGGAAACAAGATGCAAGGTCCGAGGTGCAGCGATTCAATCATGTGATCAGTTGCCAGCACGAGGTAGGTACTGAAGAGGGCTTCCTTAAAAGCCAGTTTCCTGTGTTCCTAATTGCTGGCTGATTACAGAGTCCTGGCTCCAGTTAATACTCTGGACTCAGAGGACGCCTCCCACGCATGCGTGCTTCCCTGCTCCGGGTTGTCAAATCCTGTCTCCTTTGGTCTCGTAAACGAGCTACAGGTGGAGGGGAATCAGGGGGTGTGGAGCTTGTGCTCGGCTCTGCAGGAGCGGCTCCAGGTGTGAACCCTTCTGGCAGTTGGTGTTCATCCTCTGCAAAATGTACGTCCAGGGGTGTAGGGAGCTCTTCCTTGGATGTGGAAGGTGCAGAGTCCCCGTGATCAGGGTCCACTGGGTCGGGCGGCATGGTGGGCATGACACAGGCTATATAGTATACCTGTCAGACTCAGGCCTTCAGTAACGGTATATAGTTGGCACCTGATGATGTATCTTGCTTAAGACCTGTACGACCTATAACCTGTATCCATTCCCCATGATTTACCTACTTCTGTCTGCTTGTAGTTTCTTATTGTTGCCCTTGCCTGCCATCGCATTCCTGAGGGGGGGAGTGTGCACACATAGTGGAATAGGGAGGTCACTTAGTAAACTTCCAAAGAAGCCCCAAAGACATTGTTCTCATGAGAAATGTCCTTGGAGGAATGTCTGTGCCTGTCTAGATAGTGGCTGCATATATTTCAGGACCACGGTAGTAATGCTGACGTTGAATGCATGGAATTTGGGGTTGTAACTATACCTTGTGTTTCCCGCCTTGTAAATCAGTCCTAACAAAGGGTTTGAACCCACAGCATCTCATGTCTCTAAATAAAACATTCAGTGAAGAAAGTGTGTCGAGAGAGTGATTTGACTGGGGAGCCTGACAATACCATAGAGACCAACCAAAGCTAGGAAAGTCCAGGAAAAAAATGGAAATCTTGAAACTTCACATCCCTGCTGAGCCCCCTCCCCAAAATATGTCCTCCTCTAGCACAACCCTCCAGTTCTCTAGGAATTTCTCAAGCCAGAGCTGTCCATGTTATACCCTACCCCCCAAAAAAACATTGTCCCTACTCTTCTCATGCATGCTTCCTCTGGGGTAAAGGTGTGCTCTGGATTTAGCACTCTCTTGAAGACAAAGTTGTCCTTGTTTGTCTGGGGTCAGGAAGATAGTAAAAACTTCCAATAAATAATCTTTATAACCTTTATTTATAAATAATCTTTATAAATAAACTCACACCATGAGTTTCTGTCATTTTTGCTTGGAGGCCAAGCAAAAACATTTTTTCTGCTTCTCTCTCCACATCTCTCACTTTAGTTTAAAGCTGATATTGATCTCTTTCAATTTTGAATTAGGAGGGATATAGATTTTGTTTCTCATGGGACATTTCATTCTTCAACTGTAGACACTTTCCATGGGCTGTTGTTTTCCCACTGTGGTTCTGTCGTTAGTTTTAGTAATTTCTGGTGCATAATCCACAATAATTTGTGTGAGTCCTTGCCATCAGCTTCCCATCCCAGCAAGAACTTCCACTCTGGAGAAATGCCCTAGTATTCACACAGCTAAAACAAACAATTAAGAAACAGTATCCATTCCCCCTAACCCAAATCATCCCCCAAGGTGTTATTTGTGTTGTGTGGAAAAAATACATGTACAGCAAAGGTGCCTGTATTTCTTTCCTCATTGAGGTCAATAGCAATTTACAGCAGTCTCTTACATAGAGAAAACTATGGAGGACAAGCTTAAATGCTCCCTGACGTTCTGCTACTCTCCCAATCTAATCAACAGCCTTGCCTCTCCATTCCTCCACCCCCTATTGGCTGCAGTTAAGGGTGAAAAATGAGACTAGAACAGGGTTGTTATGGGGAGGTGGATTTATTTTTCTGAAAATCATTAAAAAGTCAGGAGGCACTGAAATTCATGTGTGGCCCCTACATGCAGCTCCTGCTTTCCCCCCAAAGCATTTAAAGGGTCACTGCATGATCCAAGTGTCTTGCCGGACGGATAAAGTATCACCCAACCAACGATATTTCCTGCTCATGCAAACATCTCTATACTTTCTAATCTGTATTCTTAGCCCTGTATCGAGTGTGTGAATGCTTGATTTTTTGTTTGTATGCTTGAAAAACCTTTAGTAAAGAAATCATTATGTTAGCAATCTAGCCTAGCCTCAGCGTCTATTCCTGGGTTCTGGGAACTCTAACTCCCGTAAACACCTGTTATGACCCTATAATTAATGCCTTTTTGCCATTTAATACTTAGAATTCCCCACATTTATTAATAAATAAGGCTATTTGGCTAACAACGGACAGGCTGGAAGGTTTGAGAAGCATCTGCACAGAGAGGTTCTGAAATTTTGCAGAACCTCCCTTTTTCATGGCAGTCCCTGTCCCACATGCAAGTCCCCAGCATAGCCAGGGGACTGAGCCAGGGGGCTTTTGAGGGGCGACCTCTTCACCGGCGCGATGCCAGAGAATTGAGGCGCTTCTCCACCCCGAAGGTCCTGCCACTGAGTGACTGCATGCTACTAGTGCTACTGACCGGGACAAGCATTGGTGATCGGGCGGAAAAAAATGATGCCGAGCAAGGCCGGCTGGCCAACAATGAACTGTGAGTCAGGTTGAAGCAAGCATGAAGATTTTAAAAGAAAGCTGCCCCCCTTAAAGTATGACGAAAAGTATGTCCCAAATGCACAAACGAAAACATGGAAATAAAGAGGGGGGAGTGGAAAAATAAGTGTCTAAATCTGTTTTAAGAGACTTACCAGAGTGCAGATAAGCGTATGGGTGTATATCAGAGACTTTAGCAACTTTTAGAAACGTAAACAATCCAAAAAGAGGGCAGGGAAGAAACCAGATAAAGACAAACTGTTGAAAGCGAAACTAGTGGGTAGTCCTCGAATGGAATAGACCACTGAGCTTTCCAAACTGTTGGCAGATTCCTTGCAGCCTCTGCTGGATGAGATGATTAACATCAAGCAACAATTGTCAACAATTGGTCAGAGTTTGGCTTCACGGCAGCTACAATTGACTAAATCTGTAAATGCAACAAAGCAAATGGCAGAGCAGATGAAGGAAATGGACGCGAATACTAAAAAAGTCAAGAAAAAGGTGCAAAAACTGGAAATGAAACAAGCTACGGAAGAGTCACAACTGTTACAGCTGCAAATGGAGAAAGCAAATTTGGTCCTACGGTTCCAAGGGGCCCCGGAAAATAAAGGAGAGAATCTGAAGCAACTGTTGAGTGATGCAATAGCCCCATTGACAGATTTGACAGTGGAATATCTTTATAGCGAGATGGATGTAACACTCTCTACATGGGGCTGCCTTTGTCGCAAATTCGGAAGCTGCAACTAGTGCAGAATGCTGCAGCCAGGCTGCTGATGGATCTTCCTAGACGAGATCACATCCAGCCTGTGCTGAAAGCGCTGCACTGGTTGCCTATAGCGTACCGGGTTCGCTTCAAAGTGCTGGTTATTACCTTTAAAGCCCTATATGGCCAGGGACCAGCCTACCTAAGGGACCGCCTTACCCCACATGTTCCCCCAAGGGCACTACGGTCGGGGAAGCAGAACCTGCTGGATGTGCCAGGTCCCCGGGCCATCAAATACGCTGTGACCAGGAATAGGGCGTTTTCGGTGGCGGCTCCTATCTGGTGGAATGAGCTCCCAGAACATCTGGAGGTTGAGCACTTGGATGAGATTTTAAGAGACGGCCATCTTGCTTTTTATGAGAGGAGTACTGAATATATTTTTCTATGAGTATAACTGGTTTTAATATTTTAATGTTTGTACTGTTTTATGATATGATTCGGCAATATGCCCTGTAAGCCGCCCTGAGCCTACGGGGAGGGTGGGATAAAAATACAAATAATAAATAAATAAATAAATAAATAAATAATGTGGTCTACAAGTCCTATTCCTTATACATCAAGAAAAATAATCTGCCTGGGGAAATGGTAGTCAGATTCTCAAAGAGACATGTAAGAGATTCTATTTTGAAAGCAACTACGGGAACACCCCTGAAAATCGGAGACAAAAATATCAGGATCTTAAAAGACATTCCATTTGAAATAAGACAGAAGAGAAAGAAATATAAAGACTTAATCCTTTTCTTACAAACAAATGACATCAGTTACAGATGGTTAATTCCAGAAGTCGCCATTTTCAAGCTTCACGACAAAAAAGAAAAGATTCACTCTGTTCTTAAAGCACGCGAGTTCCTGAGAACACAGCTGGGGGAACCAGCGAAGGACAAGAAGGAAGAAAAAAAATCAAATCGGATGGCGAGTTAGGCTTGGTGTCTTCTGACAAGGACTCTCTCTGATAAGGGGGCGATAGCCCCCAGAAGTCCATATAAATTGAGGATAAGAAAAGACAAGAGAAAATAGAGGTTGAAGGACTCTGAATTGTGCCTGGAAATTTAGAAATAACATTTGGGATGCTCTTGGGGTTTCATATAACAGATAAATAGATGGTTAAATGATAAATGACTTAGCATAACCAACTATGATCAATGTATTACTGCATTTTAGATTAATAAGGAAATAAGCTGATGTATTGATCTCCTACTCTTGGGGTTTTAGTCATTAGTGGGTTTCTTTTCTTTCTTCTTAGTGGTAGCTTTCCTCCCTATATTTTCCATTGTAGTTTGTGGTGGTGTTAAAAAATCAATAAAAAACTCCCCTTAGGGGGATGAAAAAAAGAGAGAGAGAGAGAGTTTTCCCCTGACTCTGCAAACAGCAGGCAAAACTACATGCCCACTTTACTTTACATGCTCACCTTTAGAAGCATATATAAAACCATCTCTTATTAATCCGTGTGATAGAGAGAACTATCAAATATTGCTAGATGAAAACAATAATTTAAAATCAGAAGAAATACTATTAAAACTATATAACTTGGAATTAACCTGGTGGGAAGCCATGCAGCTCAGATCCAGACATGCTAAAGATATAATAGTAGGATTCCAAGAATCACGGAACCAATTAGATAAGATCTGGCTATCTTCAAGTGATAAGCTAATTCAGAGACTATATGGTTTCCTGCTAGAGGATTACTTACAAGATGAAATGGTTAGCCCGAATATGATAGCATGGACAAAAGACCTAGGATATATGATAGATACAGATAAATGGGCAAGTACTTGGAAATCATTGAAATACATAAGAGCAATCAACTATAAAGAAAATGTCTATAAGGTTTACCATCGATGGTACTGGTCCCCAGATAGGATAGCAAAATGTCACCCATCAGCTTCTAAACTATGCTGGAAATGTACAAAAAACATAGGATCCTTTTTTCATATGTGGTGGCATTACGAGAAAGTTAAGAGATATTCCCTTTAATTCTTCAAGGGAAAGATGAAAGTGTGTTCATTAAAAGATTGGAAAGATTATATAATTGGTTGTATAAGAGACAGGAAATTTTGACTCAAATGTATAAATGAATGGAAATATGTACATGTTAAATAAGATGCGATATCTGGAACGATAAAGAAATGTTAATATTAATATGAATTAAGAAGGAAAAGCATAAATAAAGAATTTAAAAAAAAAACCCTACATGCCCAACTTGCTTCACTCTCAAACTCCAGGGCTGTGTATTCAAAGAGAAGGAAGCTAATCTTCAGCAAGACCGAGTGCTCAGCGCTCCACAGGAGCAGACAGTGTGATGGGCTCTCAGCCTGGGGACCCCATAAGTAGTTAAGAAAATGGAACATCATTGTGCTTGTTTCCCCTTTTGTCTCAGGTAGCCATTTGGTCAGTTCTAGGGTACATCAACACACTTGGGGAGGTGACAATGAATGCTCATGGATCATTTCCAGTCACCTGCGCGGAGTGTGTCATGTTCATCTTCCTCCCTGAGGACAAGATGAACTACACTTGTCAGAAGTGTAAGTTGATAGGACTCTTAGTGTCAAGCTCGGGCCTCACTTGCCAAATATTTCCTGTTTTCTTACATTCCTGTGCTGTTGCATTAGGGGTTATTGTGTCACATGTCATTATTCCATTGGTTGCGTTATGGATTCACATGTATTCTTCTACAACTACTATGTTGCACACAACCTTACTCTTCTTCATTGCTGTTTATCATCTCTGCTGGGAGCAGCAATCAGTTCCCAACAACTTTCATTCAAAGAAGTAAAGTTTACTGAGACAGATGATAGTTTGCAGATATCTATACATCCTATGTTAGTAACGAATAAGGAAGTGTGAATAAGGAACCAACTTCAGCCTCCTGGAAAACGTGTCAGTCAAGCCCACAGGCCAGCCCCAACTGGCGATCCTGGCCTTCTTTTCTCCTTCATGGGAGAGATGAATCCATATTGTCTCTCTGCATCTGCTAACACTTATTCCTTGTTCCCCTCTATTTGAAGCATTTATTGTAAGATCTTCAGGACAGGAGACTGTCTTTTTTTAACTTAGTCTTTTCTATAAAGTGCCACTGGTCATGTCATATTACTAATAACTGTCAGTTGCTAATAAACTCCCTACCCTTCTCACCTTTTCCCCAGCCATCTCTCTCCACCCTAGGTAAGGCTTGTGTAATTTCAGTGTTCTGTACAGCATCTAGCATCTTGCTAGGAAGGGGATGCAGCTCAGTGGTACACCATCTGTTTTGGATGCAGAAGGTCCCGGGATACCCAGCATGTGGCATGCTTGAAGTCAAGAAGGTGCTTTCCCTGGGTCAACCTCCTCCAGACTTCGTAGCAAGAGAGACAGATAGCTGGATAGTCATTCTCACACTGACTTTTCCTTCCTGTGTTTTCTCTCTTGTCACTCACTATCCCTTTGATTTGTAGAATAGAGATCTCAGGGAAGCAACTTCCTTTCTTCCTTTCACCTGTCTAGGCTTGCCAACACCGACCAGCTCTCAGCCGAGTGCAACGGTTTCACCTTCTGCCCCAGTTCCAGCACCTTGCTGCTCCACAAGATCACGTAAAACACCCTCTTATTTGCAGGACTTTGTGTGTGGGTGTCTTTTGGACCAAGGGGGGAGGGGTTTAATGTATCCATCTCCGACCACATGCGGGGCTAGGTCATCACGCTAAGCGGCCCAAGGGGGGAGGGGTTTAATGTATCCATCTCCGACCACATGCGGGGCTAGGTCATCATTGCTAAGCGGCCCAGCTTCACTCTCAAGAACAATGGGCCAAGCGGATCCTAGCCCGCACCAATAGGAGGGCTAGGCTCCCGGCCAAGAGCCCATGGAACTCTCGGCCACTGTAATGACCAATCACTTGTGTGTGGGTGTGTTTTGGGTGTGGGATTGTTGCACATATAAACCGGCCTGCGAACTGGTTCTAGTTATCTTGTTCCGAACTAAATAAAAGTATGAGAGCTGAAGTCGCTAGTAAGTCTCAGTACTTTTCAATAATGCAAAAATGTATTACCTCCTTCTAACAACATGTCCCTGCAAGATGTATATATGTCCACTGTAATTTGTGAAACGGGCTTCTGTTTCCCTGGATGGTGAGCAGGAAGAGAGGGAAATGATATAACAGATATGTTCTTGATATGTACACGATCCAGCCAGAACACTTAACACTTTACTCATGTTTGTGCCACACAGCATTATCCTGGTTGGGAAGAGATATATGACAGTGTATTTAAATTTGAATTTGAAAGAAGGTTACTTCAGAGGGACCGGTTTAGTTTGGTGCAGTGTGCTGGAAGTGAACATCATCAGAAAGGGTGGAGCTTGGGAAGTGACACCACCTGCCGTTTGACCTGGAAGTGACATCACCGGAAGTGACATCACCGGAAGTGACATCACAAAAGTCTCCCAGCTCCACCCCCAAAGTCCTCAGATATTTCCAAAGTTGGACTTGGCAACCCTACATCTGTCCCACACCTGCCTCCACCCTTAGCTAGTACTTTTCTATCCTATCTCTCATCTTTCCTATCCAGATTGTAGTTCTAGCACAATAAAGAGACTAGTATTAGTCTGTTAAACTTAAAACATGTCTCTGTGTACCTTTGTGGCACTCAAAGCCTACCTACCCTGGTTGGACCCTGCCCAACTACTTCTTCCCTTCCAAGCAGCTGCTATTTATGGGACATGCCAGCTCTACAGGACAGGACCCCTTGTCAAGTAGTCCCAAGAAGGACTGCTTGTCTGGCCAATGGTCCACTGGGCAGTGTGGACGGGGGATCCCCAGATTGCCTACCTGAGGGATGTTCTAGCTCTTCAGCATGACCCAGGGTGCACCATGGGGAAGTGAGCTAGAGTAGCATCCCAAAAGAAAGACTCAAATTCTGGGTAGCGGTATTTTGCCGGACTGCTGCCCAGTCAGTCCACAAGCATACCCTTACCCATTGAGTCAAGTCAGGGAAGGAAGGCCTCAGAAAGAGAGAGGGAGGGGTGTGGTTTGTCCACCCAGATCCTCCTCTCTCTGCAGCAAGGCACCAGCTGTCAGTGTCCCATTTGAGGAACTGTAGCCTAGGTGCAGCTGGCTCCCCCTCATCACCACGCACCCATGAAAAGAAAAATGTCCATCTCTGTGGCATTCCT
>NW_015168063.1:845549-854072 GCF_001447785.1 Gekko japonicus
TTATGCAGCAGCCAAATCGCTCACTCGCAACTTTAATGCCAGTAGCTCACAAAGTAGAATTTTTGCTCACAAGACTCCCCAGCTTAGAGGAAGCATTGCCCACCACCACCCGCCCCTGCAAATAAAAATGTCAATCTCCGTGGCACTCCTGTGGGTTTTTCTGGTTTTTGTCTTGTATTGTCCATTTTTCCAGCTAGAGTGAAAATAGTTTTTGCTGCTGTTTAAACCAGCATTCAGTTTTTGTTTGGGGATAGATGGATGGATGGTGAACCTACATCAGCTAGCGCCGCACAGCTACTGGGGCTCTATGGAGCTGTTCTGGGGAGGGTGGCCTAAGTGAACGAATGCCAGTGGGGGGTTGGTGGGGCATTTATTTATCTGCCAATCAGGATGATTTGGGGGACGCGTCCCTCTCTGGTCTCTCTCTCTCTACTTTTAATTTTGGGAAGAGCTTAATTTGGAAAGAGCGTTTCTCCCCAAACTTCCCAGCACAAGCTTAGAGGGAATACAGGGACAAAAAGACTGTGCTCTCCTCAGTCACCCTCAAAGTCCATGTCCGGAAAGCAGAAAAGTGGTGAGTTGACCTTGAGGAAGACCTCTGGGGTCATCTAGTCCAACCCCCTGCACAATGCTGAGGGGGCTGTTATCAGCATCAGCTGAGTGCTCTTCAGTTAAAGCAGACTGGCCCATGGCAGGGAGAACCAAACTCTCTGGACTGGCTCAATTTGGATGGGGCCCTTTTAGATCAGTTCAGTTTGGGGTTCAGTTCAGGGACTGCTCCAAACCGAATCAAACTGCTTGTTTTTGGATTGTGTCCATCCCTAATTGCAGGTTCTCGGTTCCATCTGTGGCATGTCCTCTCAAAAGATTTCTAGTTAACAGGGTAAGGAAAGACCCTGAAAATCAGCTATATGAGAATATGTTGAGCTAAATGCCTTCTTCTCATTGTGCATCATGATGGCTTTGACTTCTGTGTGTTCAGTCAAGGTGTTAAATCATATGCATTCCAAAGCTTGGGTTGAATTCCTGGAATTGTGGAGCAAACCCATTGGTTGCACCACCAGCCCATATGTTAAAGAGGAAACGTTTTGCAACCAAGGGCATATATCATAAGGTGGTTTCATGTGTCCGTATAATCTTCATTTGCGGAGGCATGAGCCTCAAAAATCATTCCCTATATTCCATTGGGTCTCTTCTGTTACAGACCAACTGAACATTTATTATCACCAAATAGCAAAGGAATGACATTTTTGCCACATAATGATTTTCTTTTTGTATTGCTTTTTATGAAATATTAGGTACTGAAACTTCAACGTTAATCATACATCCTGGGTTTTCTGAGCAACTGTTCCATCTTTAGTTCTGCTGTAGTTCTGCTGTTCCAACATTTTTCATTCTTGTAACTTCTTTTATTCTTATGTTATGCAGCATGTCCAGGATGTAAAATAACTTAATTCCAAAAAACAATCTTCTCAGCAAATTACTCCATTAATAATGCTTTATTCCAGCAGCTTTGTTTAGAAGATGGTAAAAAAGCAAAAGCACTAGAGGGGTAACTTTCCATCTTGGCAGAAAGCAAAGGGTGGGAGAAACAGTGCTAATATTGAAAATTGGAATATGATAATTGGAATATCTCAGGGAGATCTAGCCTGGAAGAGAATATGCATGAAGCTGTGTGTTTGCCCCTCCCCCTTTATAATTCTGTTAATGAGTAATTCTCTACTACCATGCAAAATGGCAGGGCTTCTTGAGATACGTAACTTATGACAACAGGAAACTTCCACATCCAGAGGCAGTCCATCTCTGAATGCCAGTGCTAGGAGGCAACCACAGTAGAAGACCTTTGCCTCTATCCTTGTTTGTTGATGTAATGGACAGTAAATAATTAAGGCTTGGGTGACAAAAGATTCAAATAGAATTCTTCAGCAGAGAGAGTCAGACAGGGGTTGGGAGCACAGCAGAATGTGAGAGGATCAAGAAGGGTCCTGAATTAGGGAAGTGGGACTTGTAGCCCATCCCTATCAAGAGTAAAGGAAATAGCTCCTAGAAGAGAGAGAGGGGTGATCCCTAGACAGTGGAGAAGGAAGGAAACCAGAACTTGTGTGAATGTTCTTGCCTTCACTAACTTTAGTATCTGTGAGACCATGAAACTTATGCTTGTTTATGTAAGCAGAGGTTGCCAAGAAAGATCTCTCCTCAAGTTTTAAAGACCTGTCTAACTAACAAACAGTTACTCGTTTGTGACAAATTATCTAGTGTTTATTTTTTACAAAGTTACCTGTTAGATACGAGACTCAAGGCAGCAGGTGAACAGTGATTTATTTAACACGAAGTCAGAAGAACCAGAACGAGACAAACAATGGAGCAACAGGCTCCTTTTTAAACAGTCCGGGCTTGACAAGCCACGCCCACATGTCAGATAAGGTCCAATCAAATACAGTGCATAAAGACCAATCACTTTGCTTCCCTCCAGCACTTCTCTTGTTCTGATAGGTCGGTTTACAATACCTTAGTCAGACTCAAGCTCAATACCTTCATACATTATATTCCATACACAACAATCCTCGCCCCTAAGACGAGACAACCCTTGAACAGTCATAATCTTTCAAGTAAGCAGGATGCTACTTGACTCGTTGGGATCATCTGATATTTACCGTTGGTGGGTTAGGAGGAAGAGCTTCGGGCTCCCTGTGAGTGAGCTCGGTTTGATCCCTTATGGGACTGAGTGTCCGTGGCCGATTCACATAGTCATGGCTCTGCTCGCCCTCGACTATGCCTGGGGGTTCCAGTGCTTGGAAACCCTCATTCTGTTGGGAGTCCAGAGACTCTACCTGACTGTCCAAGTCAGGTACATCAGCCACCTGGGGAAGGGTATCAGGGACTGAGTCAGCCCACCACTTGCACAACTGATCCACGTGGCGCTTCAGCACTCTACCATCATTTACCTTCACAGTATAATGGTGGGACCTGAGGACATGGGTTACTGTGCCTGGTAACCACTTATGTCCGCTACCGTAGTTCCTTGCATATACACTCTCCCCTTCAACAAACACCCGGGGTTGGTCAGTGGACTCACTGTTTGGCGGCCTGGCTGATGTTAAGTCCAGGTGTTTTTAGGTGCTGACCCATTAGCAGCTCCTCCGGGCTCTGTCCCATCACGGAGTGCGGTGTGACATGTTGATGCAGCAAGCAGGAATGACGCCACCTTCTGGCCCCAGTTTCCCTGCACCAAATGGCCCAAAGTCTCCTTTGTAGTCTGCACCATTATTTCGGCGTGCCCGCTGGTTGCCGGGTGGAATGGTGCGGATGTGCTATGGGCAATGAGGTTTGCCACCAAAAAGTCCTTAAACTCATTTGCGGTAAAACATGTCCCGTTGTCAGACACCAGTGTGTCTGGGAACCCGTGCGTTGCAAAGAGATGACACAGAACATTTATCACAGCTTGTGCTGTGGGGACCACCTCAAGCCACTTCCAGTAGGCATCCACAATAATTAAAAAGATCTGCCCCTGAAAAGGGCCCGCAAAATTCACATGGACCTGGGACCAGGGGCAGTGACACTTTTCCCATGGGGATACTGGTGCATGTGGAGGATCATACCGAGACAACTGACATTCCTGGCATTTCTGGACCCAGGACTCTATGTCTGCGTTGATTTTCAGCCACCAGAAATACCCTCTGGCCAGTCCCTTCATGCACACGATGCTGGGGTGGCATTTGTGCAGAGCCTGTAATACTTGTTCCCTTAGCTTAGGGGGAACCACCACCCTGTTACCCCAGAGTAAGCATCCCCGGTGCATGGATAACTCATTTTGCTGTGATGCAAATGGCTTAAAACAGTCATTGACGCGCCCCACCGGTCACCCCCTCCACACTCAGTTAAGAACCCTGGCGATGGTGGGATCCCGGGCGGAGGCAATCGCCATGTCTGATGCATGCATCGGAGGTTTGGCCAGTTCCTCGAGGGCCATCACCTCAAAAGCCAGTGCAGGGTCATCGTCCAGTTCTGGATGAGGGCAGCGGCTGAGGGCGTCGGCATGCCCCATGTTCTTTCCTGGCTGGTGCTCCAGGACATAATCGTATGCTGCCAAAATGCTCTCCAGTGCAACATCCGCACAAATAAGATGCTGGGCGTCTGGCGGTCGGGTGCAAAGATTCCAAGGAGGGGCTTGTGGCCCTTGGCCATAACGAACGATCTGCCATACAAAAAGTCATGGAACTTCTTAACGCCAGCCATTAGCGCCAACCCCTCCTTGTCGATTTGGGCATAGTTCCTCTCGGCCGGGGTGAGAGTCCGAGAGTAGTAGGCAATTGGTGCTTCCTTGCCGTTAGCCAGCACATGGCTCAACACAGCCCCCACCCCAGATTGAGACGCATCCGCAGCCAAAACCAATTGCTTGAATTCGTCATAGTGGGTAAGGACGGCTTCGAATGACAACAATGATTTTATAGGTGTAAAAGCTCGGTCATGCTGAGGGCCCCACTCCCACTTTGCCCCCTCTTTGAGGAGGCGATGCAATGGTTCGGCTATTGAAGCTTTATGTGGCAGGAATGCATGATAAAAGTTCAAAATCCCTAAGAAGGATTGCAGTTCCTTCTTAGAGTTTGGCTTTGGTGCATTTTGGATGGCCCGTATCTTCCCTTCGGTAGGGTGGACACCATTCGCGTTGATTTGGAACCCCAAGAATTCTATGCTGGGTACTCCCAAATGACACTTGGCCCTCTTTACCTTCAACCCAGCCTCTTGGAATCGATGTCAATGGACCCGAGGCGTTCTGCCAGTTTGTCCTCGGACCGGCCGGCCATCAATATGTCATCGAAATAGGGGACTACCCCTGGCAGGTCCCTTAACAAAACCTCCATTAGGCCTTGGAATATGCCCGGGGCCACATTTACGCCAAACTGCAAGCGATTCACCCTGAACGTACCCCTGTGCGTAACAATGGTTTGTGCCATGGCGGCCTGTGTGTCTACTGGAAGCTGCTGATAAGCCTGAGCCAGAGCTAACTTGGCGAAGACTTTACCCTCCCCTAATGATGCCAGCACATGACTAATTACGGGGACTGGGTAAGAGTGCTGCTGCAGAGCCTTGTTGATTGTGCATTTGTAATCAGCACATATTCAGATAGACCTGTCAGGCTTTACTGGTGTCACAATAGGGGGTCTCCCATTTTGAGTGTAACACCGGTTCAAGCACACCTTGAGCCACGAGTTTGTCCAGCTCGGACTCTATATGCGGTTTCAGAGAAATCGGTACCTTGAAATACTTAAGCCTTATAGGTGCTACAGCAGGATCTAGGTCAAACGTTACAGGTGGCAAATGTACCATTCCCAGCGTACCATCAAAAACATCTGCAAATTCCTCATACAGTGAATTCAATTTATTTGCATTGACTTGGTTAATACCACCTACAGCAATTCCGAGGGCCTCAAACCAGTCTAAGCCCAACAGACTGGCTCGGCGTCCCTCGGCAACAAGGAGACTCAGAGACTCCTTGAACCCTTTGAATTGTACCTCAAATATGGCTCCGCTGGCCACAGGGATGTGCCTTCCCTGAAAATCGGAAAGGTGGATGGTGCTCGGCTGCAAACGCCGATGGCTCCATTGTGGAAACAAACACTGCAAGGTTTCCGATGAAATGATGGTCACTGATGATCCCGAGTCGACCTCCATCTTGCACGGTACACCATTCAGCAAGATGGTGACATGGATCTTCTTCTTTGCTCGCGATCCGGTCCTCAGGATGGTCGAAGGGCAGGAACAGCAGCTGGTCAGATGGCAATCTGTAGACCTCGCATTGTCCTTGCCTTGCACGAGGAGATGACAGTGTTGTCTTCTTCCTCTTGGCCCTGCAGACTCTGGCCAAATGGCCTCACTTGTCACAGGACAAGCAGATGATGTCCTTCGCCCAGCAGTGATCCCACTCGTGATCTCTGCCACATCCGGCACAGGTTCGCCTCGGTGCAATGTTCACTTGGGTCCGCTTGGCCCTCAGAGTACGAGAGTGGTTGACGTCATCACGCTCACCATCGGACTCGCTCGTTGATTCGTGGTATACGGCTTTGTTGGCCCCCTGTTGGATTGGGACCTGGTTTTGATGCACTTCTTGGGTTGCTTTCTCAGCGGCCTCAGTGGCGACAGCCTCGGAGTCGGCTACAGCATAGGTGAGAGACGTTCGTGCGAACAATCGTTGCTGTAGCTTCTCGTCCCTCATGCCACAGATGAGTCAGTCGAGGAGCGCTTCCTCAAGGTTGGTGAAGTTGCACGGGCATGCAGCCTTCCGCAAGGCTGATACGTACTCAGCAACCGTCTCGTTCACGGCCTGGGATTGCTTGTAGAATGCGTGTCAGCTGGTGATCTGCGAGGGTTCCAGTGCAAAATGCCCTTGCAGTTTTAGTTGAAGTTCAGCCAGGGACACGGTTTTGATTTCAGCCGGGACGACCAGAGACCAGGCGATGTAGAAGACAGCCCTTCTGCAGGAGCTGAGGAGCGTCGCCTTCTGCTGGTCCTCACCCTCGATCTGGTTAGCCTGGAGGTGGAACTCGAACCTGGTCAGGTAGGAATCCCAGTCCTTGAGGTCGGGTAGGAATCCCAGTCCTCGAGGTCAGGTTCGAATGCTTCGAACCGTGGGTTGACGGCCATCACTGCTCTTTGTGCCGGAACTGGCACAGGTGCTGCAGCTGCTTGATCAGCCGGATCTCGTTCTTCCGCCCTGGGTCCCTCAGAAGCTTCTCTGTCGTCCGCCATCCTTGCGTTGGTTCAGCAGGGCTGCCTACCCACTCTATAATCCCATCCTCATCGCCAATTGTTAGATATGAGACTCGAGGCAGCAGGTGAACAGTGATAACAGCTTTATTGAACACGAAGTCAGAAGAACCAGAATGAGACAAACAATGGAGCAACAGGCTCCTTTTTAAAAAGTCCGGGCTTGGCAAGCCATGCCCAGTTGTCAGATAAGGTCCAATCAAATACAGTGCATAAAGACCAATCACTTTGCTTCCCCTCCAGCACTTCCCTTGTTCTGATAGGTCGGTTTACAGTACCTTAGTCAGACCTTCATACATTATATTCCATACACAACATTACCTAATTCCTGTTACCTGTTCACCTCATAAGTCCTATCTGACCATTCCCCTTCAAAGTGAAATAAAACAGTTTGTTGGTTTTGATTTACCATCAGCCTCTCATGTGCCATTATCAAACAAGGACAAGAGAAGGATTTTAGTCTCTCACCTCAGTTCCCTAGGGTGGATCAGCATTTACCAATATTCTTTCAAACAACTGGGTGGGGCAGCCAGAGAAAAACAAAAAAAGAAGGAAAAAGGGGCTGCTCAGCTAAGAACAAGATAAAGAGAAATCCTTTTTTGGGGGGGGGCAAAATCATCATAGTTGGTCATTCAGATCACCTGGTTGCCCACTGTGTGAAACAGAATGCTGGGTCAGATGGATCATTGGTCTTATCCTGCAAGGGTCTTTCTATGTTCATGAAACTGATTACATTTCAGAAGTGACCAGAGCTGAGCTCATATGGAGCTAAACCTGTACACTGCTTCAGACTGCAGGTGGAGACTAGGGTTGCCAATCTCCAGGTGGAGCTCATATGAGTTCTCCTGGAACTACAACTGATCTGGAGAAAAAAGCAACTTTGGAGGATGGGCTTTGTAGTACTTAACATTAGATAATAATAAACTCGAACATTACGTTTATCACTTGAATATCTAGATGGTAAGCTTTGGAAATAGTGCAGAAAAGAGCAACTCGAATGATAAAAGGGTTGGAACACTTTCCCTATGAGGAAAGGTTAAGGCGCTTAGGGCTCTTTAGCTTGAAGAAACGACGACTGAGGGGTGACATGATTGAGGTTTATAAGATTATGCATGGGAAAGAGCAGGTAGAGAAAGAGGTACTTTTCTCCCTTTCTCACAATACAAGAACCCGTGGGCACTCCATGAAACTGCTCAGCGGTCGGGTTAGAACGGATAAAAGGAAGTACTTCTTCACCCAAAGAGTGATTAACACTTGGAATTCACTGCCACAGGAAGTGGTGGCGGCTACAAGCATGGACGGCTTCAAAAGGGAATTAGATAAGCATATGGAGCAGAGGTCCATCAGTGGCTATTAGCCACAAGGTATAGATAGGGACTCTGGGGCAAGTGATGCTCTGTCATCTTGGTGCTTGGGGGGGGGTCAACAGTGGGAGGGCTTCTAATGTCCTGGCCCCACTGGTGGACCTCCTGGTGGCACTGGTATTTCTGGCCACTGTGGGATACAGAGTGTTGGACTGGATGTGCCTTTGGCCTGATCCAACATAGGCATCTCTTATGTTCTTATGTTCTTATGGTAGGTTAAGTACAACAAGATTACTTAATCTAAATTTCCCATGAATAGTAATAAGCTAAGTAAAGACTAAGGAGACTAAATGAATTTTATTAACTATCAAAGGTCTATAAATATTTCAGCAATAAAAACCTTTTATTATTTTATTTATTAATTTGATTTTCACCCTGCCCTTCCTGATGATAC
>NW_015168063.1:854336-856961 GCF_001447785.1 Gekko japonicus
TAAAAGAGGGTTAAAGAGTTTAGAGTTATGGGTTTGTTTGTTTTTTTAAATTATATTATGTGTTGACATATAGTCTAGATCAGGATGCCATTTCTCAGAGAAATCCGAGTGTCTAGGGAAGAGTTCATATTGTAACAATCGATCAATTATCTTTTCCATCATATAAATATTCCATATTTTATTGAAACACATTGAACAATATTGAGCATATTTTTTCAAACCATATTTAGCAATAACACTAGAAGTGAATTAGTTTTCCAATTTGAAGCAATGGCAGATTTTGCTGCCACTATTAATGTTGAAATCAAGTCTTTTCTAATCTTAGGAGCAGAGGGATCAAGCCAAAAATTCAAAAATATAATTTCAGGACCATTATCAGGTGTATTTTGTCTAAAATTCAAATCCAAAACTCATGGATGTGTTTGCATTGCCAGCATTTTGGAGTAAGTGAATGTTTCATATGATTTTGTCAAGTCCGACTCTGGCACTGGAGAAGCTCAGACCTGCCACTTAGCACCTTCCACAGCAGGTCCTTGGCATTTCCCACCCGTGGTTGAGATTCCTTTTCGCTAGATGCCCTCCAGTTCCACTCCCCCTCCTGACTGGAGGGCATTCGGAGGCTTGAGATGGCCTGCTGATAGCTGGAACTTCTTTTCCTTTGGCTTGCACTCTCCCTTCCTTGCACTATGCCGATCCGAGGCTGCAACTCCCTTCCCTCATCATGTGTTCTGTTTTTGCTATATTCAGCACTGTTTCCCTTGCAAGAGAAGACTGAGGAAAAGTAGGAATTGAGCAGTTCTGCCCTCTCTTCATCACTCCCACCCCCCCTTGAACTCGCTTCTCCTCTAATGTTTCTGATCATTGGATTCTTTCCAGCATAACTTTAAGTTTTTCAAAATTTGCTTTCCTGAAGTCCAATCTATATATCTGACTATGTACAGCTTTTACCTTCCCCAAGAGTGTACATTCCAAAACCACATGGTCACTACTACCCAGGGTGCCCACTACATTCACCTCACCAACCAGTTTTCCCCTGTTGGTAAGAATCAAGTCCAAGATAGCAGATCCTCGTGTTTCCCTCTCCACTTCCTGGGAAATGAAGTGGTCAGCAAGACAAGTCAGGAATTTATTGGACCTTTCATTGTCCAACAAAAGAAGCTTGGAGTGATAAATTAGCTGAATATGCTGTTATGGCAAAACTATCAAATCAAGTAAACAAAGACCAATTAAAGAATTTCAACAGATATGGAAGGCATATTACTCATATTTTGGGTACAATCGATAATTGAAAATAATTGTTCTGTTGGATGCTGATCATGCCTGCCATCACACATGAATCATCTAGCACTAGCACTTGTAGTGTTTTATACTTATATGGCTTATGATTTTACCTATATGATTTAGCTGTGTGATATCCTATGTAAGCCGCCCTGAGCCTGCTATGGCCGGGAGGCTGGGGTAGAAAATAATTAATTAAATAATAATAAAAAAAGATAACTTTGTCCCCACTGAAATAACTGAAGAGTCAAGAGAATATGAGAGACTATAACTATTTTCTAATTGGTATTGTATTTATTTTATTAACTAAGCCTATGTTAAGTAAACTTTTGCTTTGGAGAAAGAATTATAAGTGGTATGCAAAAATTCTTATAGCAAAATACCAAAAATAATGTTAGAAAAATATACATATTAATATGGTTTGTTAAAATATACATATATGTTATGATAACTTCATTTAATTGAGCTAAGAGCAATACCTTGAAACAAACTACTCTTGATCTATGTACTATATATTCTGTATTATATAATATAATAATGTCCTTGATATATGTAAAAGCCTTAGACGATTAATGAATATCTTTATATCCCCTCCTATTTTTCTCTTTCTGTACTCCCCCCAATTTTATAATAAAAGGGGGTGGGGACAAAGAAGGGTCCCTTGCAGGCCCAGAAATGCCCATGACACAGGCCCCTCTGAATGTTCCACAGGAGGACCCCCAAGCCGCCTCCTCAGCAACCTGGCCCTCTTAGTCTAACAGCCCCCAGATTTAAAAAAAAAAATGCTTCAGCAGCAACTGCCACCATAGCTCAAGGATATGCACTCTGTGACTGAAAGTAAGCTGTGTGTATACAGGAAAATATTTTAAAATAATATGTTCATTTTAAAAGACATCCTGTTAAACAGAGCCTGAAATGTTGAAGAATTGCTATTACTATAACCTCAGTCTCTGACATTTTGTGGTTGTCTCCATCTCCTCTGGCAGCCATTTTATGGTTGTGCCCACCAGCTCATGTCAGAACTCTGAAGATGCCCACAGGTGCAAAAGGTTTGGGAATCCCTGGCTTAGAGCATAAGATAAGACCTGTGACAAGTTGCCACATCCTCACTGCTTGGTTGGGCTCAATCAGCTGTGCATTATGTTTCAGAGCTACAGTATGGAGAGTTTTATTTCCCCCACACATGCACGCAAGGACCCTGACATTGTTTCAGAGGTTCAGTACTGCACATAACCTAATCGGCAAGTGGAAAACATTGGTTGCAATTGGTAGCTACCTGGAGGCAAAACTTGTTCTGTGGAGAGGCGGTCCAGTTTCCCAAGAATCTTACTGCAAATGTGGGATACC
>NW_015168063.1:857022-865685 GCF_001447785.1 Gekko japonicus
GGTCTCCAGATATCTAAATTTAGATCCCACACCTTCAGTTTAAAAACTCATGATGCAGTTTACAACAGTGAAAGAAGAGAGCTGCACTATTAAGACCTAATAATTTAACAGAAAAGTCTTTTTCCCACATGCAGCAGAATGGGTCTGCTCTGGCCTGCAGGCCGTATTCCACCCTGCCCTCCAAACTTTCTCCAACACTTGGAGAGGCTTTTCTTTCTCTTCAGTGGCTCGTTGCCACCACCTGACCTTTAGCTGGAATTACCTACTGGAAGGGTCATGACTTCCAGCTTCCCTTCCAAGTCCTGAGGCCTTGCCTCTGTGTCTCCCACTGCCCAGAGCCTGGTCATCATGGGCAGGGCCGGCCCCAGGCTTTTTTGCACACTAGGTGAGGCTACCTTCTGGCGCCCCCCCTCCCCCCATGCACGTTGGCAAGTGGCTATTCCTGCAGGGGCATCAAAGCAGTAAACTACGCCCCCCCCGCCAAAAGCCCTCCATCCACCACCATCACCACCTCTTTCTCCCCCCGGCCCAAAACTGCCCTGCAAGCTGCCCCCACCCCGCCAAAAACAGCTGCTCACAAAACTCATATTGTGGCACTGGCACGCATGCTACTCTGCGCCATGCACGGTGCGCCCGTCACCACCATCCAGTCCAGATGGGGCACTTCTGAGATAAACAGATGCTAAACCCAGCACACCCTCACTCTCCCCTCCAGTCCCGCGGCTGCCTCCAAGCAGAGCCCCACAGACCAAACTCATGGCAAAAGTGTCCCTCCCCCCTGCCGCCACCCCGGCAGGGTTCTGACGGCAGCAAAAGACAGCCAAGCCCCCCAGGACCCAGTCCAGCTCATGTGCATTTCGCCCCTGGCGGGACCTGTCCAAACCTGGGGAGGTGCTCCTGCACTCCCCCTCTCCTTGCATAACCGACAGCACAGTCCAAGCAGCTCAGCCCCCCTATTTGGGTAAGGGGAGCCCTTTTGGCCCACAGGTCCTTCTCACGCTCCAGGAATTTCTGTCCTGGGCTCCCACACCCCGGCGTTGTTGTTGGTAGACCTTGGGGTGAAATCTTATGCAGGTTTACTCAAGAGTAAGTATCATTGAATTCAATGTGTAGGACGGCACTGTAAAAGTGTTTTTAACAGTATGAGTGGTGTGATCATAAAATTCAGAATGGAAGGATACTTGGACTAGATTCTTTTGAACTATGGTGCTAGAGAAGACTCTTGAGAGTCCCTTGGACTGCAAGAAGATCAGATCAGTCAATCCTAAAAGAAATCAACCCTGACTGTTCCCTGGAAGGCCAGATAATGAAACTGAAGCTCAAATACTTTGGCCACCAAATGAGAAGGGAGCACTCACTGGAGAAGACCCTGATGCTGGGAAAGATTGAAGGTCAAAGAAGACGGGGACGGCAAAGGATGAGATGGTCAGACAGTGTCATAGATGCAACGAACATGAAGTTGAGCCAACTTCAGAGGACGGCGGAAGACCGGAAGGCCTGGTGTGATCTGGTCCATGGGGTCGCGAAGAGTCGGACGCGACTGTGCGACTGAACAACAACAAATACCAGAATGCTTAGCATAAAGACTTAGCTAAAGATTTGACAGAAGACCAATGGGCAATAATATGGAATACACCAGCGTATACTTCAAAATTAATCAACACGTAACCACAAACATATAAAGTGATCTCTAGATGGTATTTAACCCCTGCTCAACTTTCACTTTACATATTAAATATATCTCCCAAATGCTGGAAACAATGTGGAATTACATACTTTTATGCATAACTGGTGGATGTGGAAAACAATCAGCACCTTTTGGAAACAAATTATTTTGGAAATAGCCAAAATAACTGACATCATAATCCCGGTGACTCCAGAATGAATCTTTCTTAATTTATGGGAGAATATTAAAATCTCTAACATTAGAAAAGATTTAATAATGACAATGCTCTTAGCAGCAAAAAGTATTATAGCTTTAAAGTGGAAGGACAACCCCCCACCACAGTGCATTTATGGTATATAACATTATGGGATTACTTTATTATGGATAAGGTAACAGATGATTTACAAAAACTAGATTCTCATTCATATGAATCATATACATTAAAAATGGGCTTCCTTTGTAAAATGAAAGTTTAATGATCAGGATTTTATAGATAAATCCTTGTTAGTTAACTATTCTGTGCTAGTTGCAATATATTATTAAGAATAATAATAACAGAAATGTAGTAGACAAGATATTATAGGCAAATAACTTTCTTTTTTTACTGTACTTTCATTAAGATAGTATTAGTATCATATGCATATATGTACTACTTGTTTTATACACTCGTTATTACCCTGTTTTCCCGAAAATAAGACCTACCCAAAAAATAAGCCCTAGCAGGATTTCTATGCATTTGTGGTATAAGCCCTACCCCGATAATAAGACCTAGTGATGAGAGTTATGACGATGTTCCAGAAGAAGATGACTTAACTGTATTTGAATAAATGTAGATTGTTGTGTTATACTTAATAAAAATAAGACATCCCCTGAAAATAAGCCCTAGTGTGTCTTATTGAGAAAAAATAAATATAAGACAGTATCTTATTTTCGGGGAAACATGGTTAGGGTTAGGGTTAAATGAGAAAATAAGAGATAAATCTACTGTTAATTTTTTAAATACTGAATTTGTGGATTTAAAACAATAAAAAATTATATTTAGAAGGGGAGAAAGATGTAGGATTTTGTTGGGTGCACCAGAATGACTGCTTTCCCATGGTTACTTCTCCCAGTCTTACTTGGAAGTAAAATAATTAGTATCTGAATTCTGCACTCTGGGAAAACTCTTAAGTATTAGCCAAGTTTTTAAACCAGGTCAATTAACTGAATTGCTGAGCTTTAAGGGGTTCGCCTTCAATACTTCATCCAAAGCTGGAATCAAGAACAGAAAACATCCTGATATTCAAATTGGATTAATATACACAATGGTTGGATGGGATGGAACCAAAAATTTTAAAAATCCATACAGAGAAGAAGTGTCCAAATATCAACCCCGACACCCTCACTTGCCTTTTCCCCAGTACATTGCTACTGTTTGTGGCTTTGCTTGAGCGGTTACTTTGATGCCATTTTTTAAAATTAAGAGCTTACTCTGTTTGCTGACTTGATGATCCATGCACTCTGGTCAGTATCCTGTCAGTATCCTGTCAGTATCAAGACAATAAAATTATGCCAGGTATCCTATAAGACTCAGCTATAAAAACCACAAAGCCTAATCGGACAGATTTCAGTTCTTCCTATCCTCATTCCGAATAGGAGTACATTTTTACCCTATTTTTCAGGCTGCCAGAACTACTATCAAATAAGAAATTGTGTTTCACACATACTGCATTTCTTTTATGACACAATCCTACCCTCATTTCAGAAGCAGTATTCATCGATTCAATAGTGGGCCAATTTTTCCACTCTAAATTCTAACCATCTTTGCAATTATATCACTCAAAAGATGCTATCCTGGGGTACTGATTTTCCGTGGTGTTTCTGGCTCTTTCATCAGGAATGGGCAATAAACAGGAGAAAATATTTTATCAGATTAGAGGAAAACCACTACTGCGTTAAGGCTAAGTGGAACAGATGGCAACTCCCCAATTATAAAAAAAGGTAATGCATTAAATACTTGATCAGTCACACAGTTTGCTGGTGACCATTTTACCTTTTAGTTTCATCATTTTGCAATCTCATTAACTTAATGAGCTTGTCAGTGTGCTGGCAGCACTGGAAATTTATCTGTAGGGATGCAGCCAATGCAATGTCCTTCAGGTTGCAGGTAGACAGGAACAGATGGCTTTTCTTCAGCCCTTCTGCTGCCAGGAGTAGCGAGAACTCCTAGGATGGGTCAGAGTCCACCCTATATTCTGTGGGATGAGGGGGTAATTAAATTTATTTCACCTAAGTGCCAAAAGCATGTATGGGAGGGACTGTGGGGGGCCCCCCACCCAATGAACCGGTGAGAGCTTACCTAGCCAAGGAGGAGCTGATTTCCATTCCCCTGGAGTACCAGGATTTGGCACGGGTGTTTGAAGAAGAGGAGGCGGACGAATTGCCACCTCACAGACAGTCAGACTGTGCTATCGAGTTGATTCCGAGCCAGAGGTTGCCCAAAGGGAAACTGTACACTATGAGTCCATGGGAAAAGGAGGAACTGCATAAATTTATTGACAAAAACCTGGCCCAAGGTTTTATTCGCCCCGCATCTTCCTGTCAGGATCCACAGCAAACAATGAAGTACACGCTTCTAGGAAGGTTTTACTTTTATTGACAAGCTATAGATGCAGTAACATGAACACTGTTAGGAATGGTGGGTTACCTATGCGCATAATAGGATATAGGGCATTTGTATGCACCCCCCCACGTAGTACCCAATTGGATGGGCTCCCGCGCGCGGGCATTTGGCTGAGAACTAACGGCTGCAGAAGCTGGGAAGGTAAGAAGCTTCCCATGGATTCTAGACACACCAACTTCTCCAGTGGCCTTGAAAGATATGCGTTACAGCGAATTCAGCTTGTGGGAAGGAATGCACAGCAATTATAAAGTATCTAACGCAATGGTATGGTTAGAGACTGGCATGCTGAAGGTTGAAGCCATGATTGCCTTATACTCCATCTTCTATTGGCTAAAGATCAATTTGAACCCGTGTGATCTAGCGCCCCTGATCCTGACTGATGCCTTCGAATCCAATTGGCTGATTTCTGTTAAGTGGAAAATTTCGCTCTTGGGGTATTCTCCCTTAGCGCTGCTGGAGATGGGTAGGGACCGAGCTAAGTTAGAAATTAGACAGAGGATCAAGGATACCGAACGCCAATTTGATCTACAGGTGTCCCCAACATTTATAGCGCCAATTAGTAACAAATACATCGTTGCGCAGGCCCCATATCTTAAAGTTTTGGAGTCCCGTAAACTCAGGAGGGCATATACACTGGCTAGATGCTCGGCCTTACCCTCTGCAGTTCTCGAGGGTAAATTTAAAAAAATTCCCCGATCGGAGAGGCTATGCTTATGTGCATTGGGGGAGATCGAATCCCATGCACACATGTTCCTGAGATGCCCGTTATTTGAAGAGGCTCATGCTAAACTTATTAATCCCCTTCTGGCAGGCACTTCGGATCAGGACAAGATGGAGAACTTGTTTCTTAATCTTGAACATACAGCCCTCCATCAGATCGCGAAATTTTGTTCCTTGGTGGTAGAAGTGCATCAGCAGGATGGTTGTCACTAGGGTCAGGACTGTTTGATTTTAACTGGTACCGTTCCTTTTGGTACTATATTTTATTCTTTTATACTATACTGTGCTTTATGGCAGCGTATTTACAGTTTGGTCTTTTTACCTTGTTGAATTTCGGAAATTTTACTATCTGGCCATTGTAACTTATTTATTCGGGTTTTATATTGCTGGCTAATCGCTGTTACAATAAATTCATTCACTCACAGCAATTATAAACATACACCACACTCATGGCAGCATAGCTGATATACTGCCTTCTCGAAAATCAGCTTCCCCCCCCCATCCAGATTTATCCCGGTCATTCCAGGTGGTCTGCCGGTTTACCCGGGAACTCCTGGTGGAACCTGCGAATCAATTGAGGGGCCTGAATATCCCCTACTTCCACCCATTCGAGGTGCTGGGGTCCAAAATCTTTCCATTCCACCAAATAAAACAGTTTCCTACGTCTGCGCTTAGAATCCAAAATTTTAGAAATTTCACAGTGTTCCTCGCTGTCAGACTCCCATAGCATCAACAAAGCACACACTTGTAGAAAAGGTTTTACTTTAATTGAAGCAATAGGTGCATAACAGGATCACTGTTCAGAATGAGGGATAAGCATGGAGCCCAAGAGATTATAGTAAATTCAAAAAGCTGAGGCCCAATTGCGGGACTTCCCCCGTGCGCCATTGAGCCTGAGAAGCAACGATTCTAGATAATCATAACACATTTGCTTCTCATGGATATTACCATGAGATCACCCAAGCTACTACCCACCAGCAACCACCTGTGGCCTTGAGAGATACGGACGTTCCTGCAACTAGGCAAATTAAGTGCATCAAAAGGCATACATGGGAAAGTGAAAGCAGACAAGCGCATACAGAGAGAATAGGAAAACACTTTGACAGCTTGTTGACACTCTCCCTCGATCAAAATAGGCAGTGGAATCAGTTGTTCTCGAAGCCAAGGACAGGACCCAGTATCTTTCTTCAGGAGGCTGAAATGAAATATAGAATGCAAGTTTCTCAGTTTTTTGGGCAATTCCACATCAACCGCAACATCATTGATCACTCTGCGCACTTTGAAAGGTCCAATGTACTTCCACCTCAGTTTTCTGCTAGGGCGCAACATTTGGATGTTCTTGGTAGATACATAAACAGAGTCCCCAGGCTGCAGAGCCCAACCCTCCACCCTTCTCTTGTCAGTTTGTGTCTTGTAAGCCTCCTTGGTCGCATCCAAGGTTTTGCACAAAAGGGGCCAAGAATCCCGTAATTTCTTGCACCACAGCCTCGCCTCCCCAGGACCCAAGTCAAGTCCTCCATCCAGGAAGGGAACCGGCAGGCTGTCATATCCATAGAGAGCTTTAAACGGGGACATCCCCGTTGACGCGTGGCAAGTGTTATTGTAGCAATATTTAGCAAGGGGCAACAAATCATTCCAATCGTCTTCTTGATAGTTTGTAAAGCATCGAAGGTATTGCTCCAAGGTTTGATTAACCCTTTCCGTTTGCCAGTCAGTCTCTGGGTGGTAAGCACTACTCAAACCCCTTTCCACCCCCATTAGTTTAATTAATTCACCCCAAAACGTAGAAACGAACTCCGTGCCCCAGTCGGAGATCACCTTTGCTGGCAACATGTGGAGTTGTACAACATGTATCAGGAACGCCTTAGCAAGTGCTTTAGCCGTGGGCAGGGAGTAAAGGGGATGAAATGCGCCTGTTTCGAAAACAGGTCCACCACCACCCAGATCACAGTAATAGATTTGCTGGGTGGTAAATCCGTTATTGAGCTGCGGTGGCTCAAGTGGTTAAGCCGGCTTGGGGTGGGAAGGGGCTGTAAGCGTCCCAGGACTTTGCCAGGACGAGGCTTACTCATGGCGCACACGTGGCATGATTGAATGAATGAAGATAGATCTTTGTGCATGTGCGGCCACCAGAACTGTCTCTGCAAGAGCTGAAGAGACTTCACAAAGCCAGAATGTCCCGCCAACTTTGAGCCATGAACCGACTGCAATACCTCCCCCCTGAGCGATTCGGGCATGTACAGTTTATGTCCATGATACAAGCAGCCATTTTCCCATTGGACACAATCCCCCACCCCATCCAGTAGTTCTCGGTCCTCCTCTGAGAAGGCGGAGTTGAAGCTGTCAGGCCAAGGTGACGTCGGTGAGGCGGGAGGTGGCGCTGGCGGAGGGGCCGGGTTGCCGTGGGCTTGACTGCGAGTTGTCACCGCACCGGCCAGGTAGGAGGGGGTGAACACCGAATCCAGGATGACCTTCCTTTGACTGTCGTGCGCGGGGAGGCATGAGAGTGCATCAGCCAATGAATTCGCCGAACCCGGGAAATGATGAAGGGTGAACTGAAACCTAGAGAAGAAGTCCGCCCACCTCAGTTGTTTAGTGTTCAAGCAACGGGGCATCTTGTGAGTCTCTAAGTTCTTAAGTTCTTGTGATCATAGCTGCTGTCACAGTCTGCGGTGATCTGGGATCCCAGGAACGTGAAGTCTATCACTACTTCCACGACTTCCCCTTCTATTTGCCAAGGAGTGATGGGGCTGGATGCCATGATCTTAGTTTTTTGATGTTGAGCTTCAAGCCCATGTTTGCGCTCCCCTCTTTTACCCTGAGCAAGAGGCTCTTGAGGTCCTCTTCCCTTTCTGCCATTAGAGTGGTATCATCTGCATATCTGAGGTTGTTGATCTTTTCCCCAGCAATCTTAATTCCGGCTTGTGATTCATCCAGGCCAGCATTTCGCATGATGTACTCTGCATAAATAAGCAAAGTGACAGTATACATCCTTGTCGTACTCCTTTTCCTATGCTAAACCAATCAGTTGTTCCATATCCGGTTCTAACTGTTGCTTCTTGGCCTTTATACAGGTTTCTCAAGATACATGTGAGGTGGTCTGGTATTCCCATCTCTTTAAGGACCTGCCATAGTTTGATGTGATCCACACAGTCAAAGGCTTTAGCATAGTCAATGAAGCAGAAGTAGATGTTTTTCTGGTACTCTCTTGCTTTCTCCATAATCCAGCGAATGTTGGCAATTTGATCTCTAGTTCCTCTACCTCTTCGAAACCCAGCTTGTACTTCTGGCAGTTCTCTATCCACGTACTGTTGAAGCCTAGCTTGTAGGATCTTGAGCATGACCTTGCTAGCGTGTGGTATGAGTGCATTTGTGTGATAGTTTGCACATTATTTGGCATTGCCCATCTTTGGGATTGGAATGTATACTGACCTTTTGCAATCCTGTGGCCACTTGCGTTTTCCAAATTTGCTGGCAAATTGAGTGCAGCACTTTAACAGCATTATCTTTTAAGACTTTGAATAGCTCAGCTGGGATACCATCACCTCCACTAGCTTTGTTGTTAGTAATGCTTTCTAAGGCCCATTTAACTTCACATTCCAGGATGTCTGGCTC
>NW_015168063.1:865698-871111 GCF_001447785.1 Gekko japonicus
GCCACCCCCCCCCCCCCCCCAGGGAGTGCTGCTCTTTCAAAGCAAACTCCATGTTGCCTGAAATGTCACTTTTTTAATGGTTGAGCCCTAGAAAAGGCACCGTTACTTTCCTGTGGCACTTCACCAGGCTTCCATTTGCCAGGTCCAAATGGCTGGTTATTACTTTCTGTAAAGAAACAAGATGATGTTTCCTCTGCAGATGAGCCATTGACAGCGATTCTAGCAAAAGCTTGCTCTGCTGTAGTTTGTCTTCTCTGCTGCTGTTTATCAAGATTTCCATCCCGTGGTTTCCGAGTGCGCTGGTGCCAGTGCCAGATGGCTGTGTTTCTGAGAGAACTCGCTTTTGCGAGATATATATACAATGCCAAATTAGCATAAGCAAATGTCAGTGAGTTAACACAAAGCTGACGTTCTTTCTCCTGTTTTCTACCTTTTATTTCCCCCCCCCCTCCACCCTCCTTCTAGGCCATGGGTGTTGAGAGTGACCAAGAGATTGTGCAGATGATCGGTACGGAGGAGCACGTGATGGCTGCATTTGCCCCCAGCTTGGAGGAGTGCCAGAAAGCTCAGATTTTCACACAGATGCAGGTGTGTGCCCTTTCAAACATTCGTCAGTGGTGCTTTCTAAAGATGGCAGGGTTTTTTTATATGTGCCTTTTGTGAATTAATTGGGTAACGCAAAAGATGTGTTGTCAGGAGGGGGGAGTCCTTTCTCAATACTGCCCGTCAAACTCCCATGCTTATTATTGATGTCACAGTAGAAAAGTCAGTCTCAGCCAACCATTGGGATCATTTTTTGAAACGTGTAGGCACCAGCTGACTTTGGAAAGAGCTCACACCCTCAGTGATTCAAGTTCCTACAATTATGCATGGTATGGGGAAAGTGGACAGATAACTTTTCCTTCCTTCCCCCCTGCTACAACACCCTAGTGCCTCACCCAGTGAAATGTTTCATAGGCAGACAAAAAAAAAAGTGCTCAAGGCATCTTTTATGGAATTTGTTGCCATGCGATATGTGGTATTGGCCTCTGGCTTAGATAGGTTTAACAGGAAATTGGAGGTATTCATTCATTCTACCAATGGCTATTAGCCACAGTGGCTCAAAGAGACCTCCCACATTCAGAAGCAGTATGCCATGAATTCAAGTTGGCAGGAGGCAATAGCTGTGGTATGTAGTTTGCCCTCTTAACCTGCTTGGGTGTTTCTGAGAGGCATCCAGTTGATCAGTGTGAAAACAGGACATTGGAGTAGATAGGACTTTAATCTGATGCAGCAGGGCTCTTCTTGTAGTCTTACTGTGGGCTTTCATTATGCAAATAGGGAAGTTGCGTTAACTTGGCTAAAAGTGGGATGTATAAGCAAACTGGGCAAGATGAAAATGGTATGAAATGGTATAGCAGGACTTCTGATGAGTGTAACTGGCACAGACTTGAGGAGTCCCCTTCTCCATTTATTGGTGTTTTTTAAAATCCTTTGTTGAACTCCAGACAGGTTAATTACATTAGTAGCCACCAGACTTCCAGTTGTAAGTTGGCCAAAAATCAATTCTGAACTTGGCTTATAAGTCTTTGGCTCTTTGCTCAATAGCTGATGTGAGGCACACCAAATGTACCCACTCTTAGTGGGTCATATTAGTGCTGAAACAGACTTGAAGGTCTGTTTAGGGGCTCTGGGGCATAGATAGGTATAGATAGGGGCTCTGGGGCAAGTGATGCTCTGTCTTCTTGGTGCTTGGGGGGGTCAACAGTGGGAGGGCTTCTAATGTCCTGGCCCCACTGCTGGACCTCCTGATGGCACTGGTATTTCAGAGTGTTGGACTGGATGGGCCTTTGGCCTGATCCAACATTGGCGTCTCTTATGTTCTTATGTTCTTATGTTCTTATAATGGTCTTCTGAGTTAAATTCGCCCATTCCTGTCCACTTTAGTTCACTGATTCCTATTAATCCAATACACGTTTAGGCAAAGTGGTATTTTATTAAAGGTATGATAGAGCAGGAACAAGTTCACTGTCCAGAATGCCTGGGCCAGGGTGGGCAAGGAATAATGTAAGACATTCAAACAGGGGAATAACCAATAATCTCCATTCCCGCCGAGCGGGCAGACTCCAGGTTACATGCTCAAAAGCCTGAGAAGCAACGTTCCTAAAACCCTAAACAATTACAGCTTCACATGGTACAGTTCATTATACATTTGGCAAAGCAGCTCCCCCACACACCAGTTAACCTTGCAGATAAGCATTGCCTAGCATTTACAAACAAGAATGCATGAGACAAAATCATACACAGGGAAGATAAGGCATGCGCAGATGCCAGGGGAGAGAGGGGGAACCAACTGCCTCCCAGCCTTCTATGGCAGCTAGCTGACACCCCCCTCCACTGAGAGAACTGCCCATTTATACTCACTCTCTGTTTTCTATTAATTAGCCAGTTTTTGATCCATAAAACGATTGAAGAAATATAAATATTACCAAGCATGTTTGCGGATCATAACCCCATCCTCTTAACATTAAATTGCCCAAGTAGGAAGTCTAGATGGACAATGAATATGGATATCCTAAAATATAGAGAGATTATAGAGAAAACTAAAAAAGTAATGAAAGATTTTTTTAGAATAAACACTAAGCAAGACTCCCCTATAGAAATAATATGGGATGCATTTAAGGCATTTATGAGGGGTTGGTGGATAAATCAAGGAGCATGGAGGAAAAAACAAGAAAATAAAAAATTTGAGATGGTGAGAGGGAAAATACAAGAGGAAGAAGATAGAATAAAAAAGAATAACTACACCACAGATGATAAAAGAATTAAATTAAAAAAATTACAACACCAACTTAATCTGCTTATAACCCAAGAGGTGGCTAAAAAAGTGGTGATGACTAAAGTAGAGTGGGAAGGGAAAAAAATCGCCGGGACCAGACGGTATCCCTATTGAGTTCTATCAGATATTTGAGGACCAGGTAGTAGAACCATTTAAAGACTTGGTACAAGCTATACCAAATATAAATAAACTTCATACGACGTGGAATGAAGCTTTAATAACCCTGATTCATAAACCGAATTCCAATGAAGAAGAAATAAGAAACTATAGACCAATTTCACTATTAAATGCAGACTATAAACTTTTCACAAAAATTTTGGCTAATAGAATGAATAGGATATTATTACATATAATACATAAAGACCAATCAGGATTTCTGCCAAAAAGGCGAATACAAAATAATATCAGGAATATAATTAATGTATTAGAACACTACGAACTGCATCCTAGGAAATCAATGTCCTTAGTACTTTTAGAAGCAGAGAAAGCTTTGGATAACATTAACTGGTCGTATATGTTACAAAAGCTTTTACTATGGGAATGTGGGGATAATTTTTACACGATGATAAAATCCATATACGACAATCAAAGCACAAAAATATTAGTGAATGGAGAAACTACCCAAAGTATACAGACACAAAAAGGTACCAGGCAAGGATGCCCCTTATCGCTTTTACTGTTTATATTTACCATAGAATCGTTGGCGGATAGAATAAGAGGTAATGAGATGATAAAAGGATTGAAAGTAAAAGGAGAGGTGTTCAAACTGCAAGCTTTTACAGATGATCTAATCTTTATAGTGGAAGAACCAGAACATTCTCTAATTCACCTAATAAATGATATCCAAGAGTTCTGTAACCTAGCAGGTTTTAGAATTAACTTTCAAAAAACAAAAGTCATAGTAAAAAACTGCGAAAAAAGCCTAATACAAAGAATAAAAGAAATTACTCAGTTGGAAATAGTGCAGAAAGCTAAATATTTAGGAATTTGGGTGTCGAATAAAACAGCAAAATTATATGAAGATAATTACTTGCATCTTTTAAAAGAGGTAAAATACATCTGTCGGTATTGGGTAGAATAGCGACGATTAAAATGAATATACTTCCAAGATTCCTTTTCGTGGCCCAAAATCCAATACTTAAAAAATACCAATACTTTAAAGACCTGGAGAGAGTGGTAGGGAAATTCATATAGCAGTCTAAAAAACCTAGGATTAAACTTAAAGATCTTCAAGATACTAAAAAGACGGGAGGTTTTGATTTGTCAAATTGGCAACCATATTATTATGCAGCCGCTATGACATGGATTAAGGAATGGGTACTTCTGGAAGATGTAAGAACATTAGAAGCAGGAAACCAGCCAGGGAGGCAGTGGGGCCCTTGGATGACCAAGGGGTAAAAGGAGTACTGAAGGATGATAGGGAAATGGCTGAGAAGCTAAATGCATTTTTTGCCTCCGTCTTCACTGTGGAAGATGAGAAGTGCTTGCCCACTCCAGAACCGCTGAGTTCGGGAGGGGTGTTGAAAGACCTGAGTCAGATTGAGGTGACAAGAGAGGAGGTCCTAAAACTGATAGACAACTTAAAAACTGATAAATCACCAGGCCCAGATGGCATACATCCGAGAGTTCTGAAAGAACTCAAATGTGAACTTGTGGATCTCTTGACAAAAATATGTAATCTTTCCTTAAAATCTCCTTCCATTTCTGAGTATTGGAAGGTAGCTAATGTCACTCCCATCTTTAAAAAGGGTTCCAGAGGAGATCCGGGAAATTACAGGCCAGTCAGTCTGACGTCGATACCGGGTAAATTGGTGGAAACCATTATTAAGGAAAGAATTAGTAGGCACATAGATGAACAAAACCTATTGAGGCAGACTCAGCATGGGTTCTGTAAGGGAAGATCTTGTCTCACTAACCTGTTAATGTTCTTTGAGGGGGTGAACAAACATGTGGACAAGGGGGATCCAATAGATATTGTTTACCTTGACTTCCAGAAAGCTTTTGATAAAGTTCCTCATCAAAGGCTCCTAAGTAAGCTCAAAAATCATGGGATAAAAGGACAAGTCCTTTTATGGATCAAAAACTGGCTAATTAATAGAAAACAGAGAGTGAGTATAAATGGGCAGTTCTCCCAGTGGAGGGGTGTAAGCAGTGGGGTACCACAGGGATCAGTACTTGGTCCACTGCTTTTTAACTTGTTCATTAATGATTTGGAGTTGGGAGTAAGCAGTGAAGTGGCTAAATTTGCGGATGATACGAAGTTGTTCAGGGTGGTGAAAACCAGTGAGGATGGAGCTCTTCCACTTGTTATATTACCATCATTGGGGGGGAGGGCCCTAGAATAGAAGGAAGAAATTTCTGAATTTAACATCTAACATTGAGGACACAGAATGCCTTCCGGGATGTTTGGATGTGGTTGTCATCTCCCTGAGGTTCTGGAATTGTGGTTGTTGAGTACTTATTGCACTGAGATGGTTTTAAATTGTATAACAAGTTTTAAATGCTACTAAATTATTTGATGTTTTATTATTGCAAGATTTCTTGCCATGTAAGCCGCCCTGAGCCCTACGGGGGAGGGCGGGATATAAGTTTAAT
>NW_015168063.1:871420-879767 GCF_001447785.1 Gekko japonicus
ATGCACATTGGAGCCAAAAATCCTAATTATAAATACACATTGATGGGGTGTGAACTGGCAGAGACTGATCAAGAGAGAGATCTTGGAGTTATAGTAGATAACTCACTGAAAATGTCGAGACAGTGTGTGACTGCAATAAAAAGGCCAATGCTATGCTGGGGATTATTAGGAAGGGTATTGAAAACAGATCACCCGATATCATAATGCCCCTATATAAATCAATGGTGCAACCTCATTTGGAATACTGTGTGCAATTCTTGTCACCACACCTTAAAAAGGATATTATAGCTTTGGAAAAAGTGCAGAAAAGGGCAACTCAAATGATAAAAGGGTTGGAACACTTTCTCTATGAGGAAACGTTAAAGCGCTTAGGGCTCTTTAGCTTGGAGAAACGAGGACTGAGGGGTGACATGATCAAGGTTTATAAGATTATGCATGGGAAAGAGCAGGTAGAGAAAGAGGTACTTTTCTCCCTTTCTCACAATACAAGAACTCATGGGCACTTCATGAAACTGCTGAGCGGTCGGGTTAGAACGGATAAAAGGAAGTACTTCTTCACCCAAAGAGTGATTAACACATGGAAATCACTGCCACAGGAAGTGGTGGTGGCTACAAGCATGGATGGCTTCAAAAGGGAATTAGATAAGCATATGGAGCAGAAGTCCATCAGTGGCTATTAGCCACAAGGTATAGACAGGAACTCTCAGGCTGGGGTAAGTGATGCAGTGTATTCTTGGTGCTGGGGGGGGCAACAGTGGGAGGGCTTCTGGTGCCCTGGCCCCACTGATGGCACCTGGTATTTCTGGCCACTGTGTGATACAGAGTGTTGGACTGGATGGGCCGTTGGCCTGATCCAACATTGACGTCTCTTATGTTCTTATGTTCTCCTTAGGCTGGATAAACTTTTTGTACATGTAAATACTATTTATTGATTTACTTATCCCATTTCTCCCCAATGGTGATGCAGAGTGCCTTATAACAGTCTCCCTTTTCCATTTGATCCTCACAACAACCCTTTGAAGTAGGGTAGGCTGTGAGTGTGTGACTGCTGAATCCCTTCTGTTATTTGAAGACTCTTCAAGCTGAATGAAGATCCTTACTTCAGTTGAATTCTGTGTCCTAATACGTAGCCCCCATCAAGAAACTTCAACTGAACAGCACCATAACAAAACTGAATGCCAACACCAATATTGACATCTGTTTCCCCCTCCTGCCTCCCTCCACTTGGGCATGAAAACCTGCTGACACCTGCAATGCGGAACAAGAGGCCTTCAGTTCGGCTTTGGAATCCAGCTCTGTCCTCCACACAGTTTTGAGCCAGCAGCCAAAGTGCTTCCTCAAAGCATGTTCCTTTGCAGTTATATTTCTGGAGGAAGGAATAATGAAAATTGCAGTCCTTGCAATGAGCATAGTTGGCAACACCCAAGAGCCTTCTTGCTAATTATAAGAAATCTGCAACTTTTCTGCTGCAGTGGCCTTCTCAAAGTCATCGAGAGACAAGAGAAGGCCAGGAGGAGAGGGGGGGCAGGGGAGAGGCAGGGGAGAAGGGAAACTGGAAAGAATTTGTTTTTGCCTTTCCATTTGTTGTTTCTAAGGTCTTATAACACTTTAACCCCTACAATCTTTTTAAGACCATTCTGGTTGGGGCTTCTAAGGCGTCAGTTTTTTGTGAGGTTCTAGGCTTTTGAAAACAATTTTAGGTTATTTAAGTGTTTGTTAATGAGAGCTAAGCGGGGGGGGGGGATAGATTATGCAGAGAATGTCATCAGGATTAGGCAATGACACTTAATGCAAAGTGTCTCTAGCATCCAGGAGTAACTATTTTTATTTGAGAAATGTGGCAGTATGCATGGGAAGTATATACCTATATGGCCTTCAGACTTAAGGAAAGATGCATGTACCTTCTCACTTTGCAATTATACTCAAAGAGAAATTAGCATATCTATCTCCAAAACATACCATGAAGGGTCTGATTGACAGAGCTAGAGGCAGACATGGAGGATTTCTCTATAAACCCAAAGGAAGTCACAGGGTTGCAGAAAAATCTGGAATTTCCTTCCTAGCCTTGGGTTCTGTAAAGCAAAGTGGGGAGGGGGAGGAGCAAGAGTAGACTGGGAGGCTCCCACCCATCCCTCCATTGTCACATCCTTGACAGAGGAGGGTTCGGCAGGGACTGGCCCAGCAGAGACTACTGGAAACTCACTACCCACAGACCTCAGCCCAGCCTGGTGGTGGCAACCACAGCACAACACAGCCAGACTTTGCCCAGAAAAAGGCTGCCAGGGTAGGGAAAATGGGAAAGCTGAAGATGGGGGGAGGGGAGAAAGATAGGTTGGTGTCCGAATCCCCACACGTTCAATCGAATACACGTTTGTAGCAAAGTAATATTTATTGAAGTAATGAAGAAGCTGGAACACAGGGACTGTTTGGAATGACTCAGAAAGTCAGGGCACGGGATAATAAACAGATTCATACAAGCACTAACCAATAACATTGGTTCCCGCTTTCACGGGTACGTTGAAACTCGCGCCTAAAGCCTGAGAATCAACTGCTCCTGAAACTTAAACAATTAATTGCTTCTCATGCTCTAATCAAGCGGCTCCGGCTCCACACCTGTGGCCTTGTAGATAACTCCGTTTCAAGCAACACTAGCGTTCATAGAAAGGAATGCGTATAACAAGCTGCTGTCTCCATATCACTATTAAGCATGCACACATGGGCCTAAACGAACCAGGGAAGAGACGGGAGGGATTCATGGCATAGACATGGCATACAGAAATACATAAAACTAATTGGCAGCTTGCTGACATACTGCCCCCTCAAAAATACATTTTCTCCCCAACCTCCTCAATCTCCCGGTTTCCCCGGGAACTTCCGATGAAAGTCTATGAGCATGTTAGGGGCCCGAATATCCCCTACTTCCACCCATTCACGGTGCTGGGGACCGAAATCAACCCATTCCACCAAGTAGAATAGTTTGCCTCGTTTCATCTTAGAGTCCAAAATGCTGGCAATCTCATAATGTGCTTCACCATCCACCAACAAGGGGGGGGGGAGGGGGATGTTCTTGGCGCCACTTGCAAGACCCATTGTCCTTCTTGAGGAGGCTGAAATGAAAAACAGAATGTAAAGACCTTAAGTTTTTAGGAAGTTCTACGTCGACAGCCACCTCATTAATCACTTTTCGCACTTTGAATGAACCAATGAATTTCCAACCCAGTTTTCTGCTTGGACGCAATATCTTAATGTTTCTAGTTGACACATATACATAATCTCCAGACTGCAGAGCCCAACCCTCCACCCTTCCTCTATCAGCCTGCTTCTTGTAAGCAGCCTTGGCAGTTTCCAGAGTTTTACATAGCAATGGCCAGGCTGCTTGCAAAGTCTGGAACCAAACACTCGCATCGCCAGGTGGCAATGATTGCCCCCCCAAAAAAACGGCAGAGGGGGACTGTCATAGCCATACGCCACCTTGAAAGAGGACATTCCAATGGATGTATGTAGAGTGTTGTTGTAACAATATTCAGCCAATGGTAACAATTCACACCAGTCATCCTGTTGGTAATTAGTAAAACATCTCAAATATTGTTCCAAAGTCTGATTCACATGTTCTGTCTGTCCGTCAGTTTCTGGGTGATACGCACTACTTAAACCCCTCTCCACTCCCATGATATCCATCAGCTCCTTCCAAAACTTGGAGACGAATTGTGTACCTCTGTCGGAGATCACCTTAGTCGGCAAAAGGTGAAGACGCACAATGTGTGTAAAGAATGCTTTAGCTAGTGCTTTTGCCATTGGCAGAGAGGGAAACGGGACAAAATGTGCCTGTTTGGAGAACAAGTCCACCACCACCCAGATGACTGATTTTCCCTTGCTATTCGGCAAGTCAGTAATAAAGTCCATAGACACCATCTCCCAAGGTCTATTAGGGGTAGGAAGGGGATGCAAGAGTCCCGGAGCCTTCCCCCCCCTTGGTTTACTCAAGGCGCACATTTGACAGGTCTTTACAAATGCCGACAAATCTCTGCGCATGTGTGGCCACCAAAATTGATGCCGAAGAAGTTGTAGGGATTTTACAAACCCCGAGTGCCCCGCCAGCTTCGATCCATGAGCTGCTTCCATAACCTCCCCTCGGAGTGAGATGGGTACATATAGTTTGCCATTATTGTTCACAATCCCCCACCCCTTTCACCAGAGTTTCATTTTCCACAGAAAAGCCGCTGCAAAACTTTTTGGGCCATTGGCTCAACAGGGGAGGTGGCGAGGGGGTTTGGCTCTACAGGGGAGGCGGCGAGGGGGTTTGGCTTGGAGGAGCGGGAGGGATTTTGGCACCTTGGCTCCTAGTGGTCACCGCCCCTCCCAACTGGGTGGGTGTTAAAATCAAGTCCACAATGATGTCCCTCTGACTCGCATGTTGGGGGAGGCGCGACAGGCCGTCAGCCAGGGAATTTGCCGAGCCAGGGAAATGATGAAGTGTAAACCGAAACTTGGAGAAGAAATCTGCCCAACGAAGTTGCTTTGCATTTAAACATTTGGGTGATTTGAGGGTTTCGAGGTTTTTGTGATCAGTCCAAACCTCAAACGGCACCTGAGCCCCCTCTAGCCAGTGCCTCCAGGAAGATAACGCAAGCTTTATTGCTCCCGCCTCCTTCTCCCATACGGACCAATGTTTCTCGGCTTCAGGGAACCTTTTGGAGACATAAGCCAAAGGGTGCAATAAGCCATCCTCTCCCACTTGTAGGATTGCCCCCCCCATCGCCACATCCGAAGCGTCAGTTTGTACAATGAATTTTTTCATTTTATTGGGGTGAGCCAACACCGGCTCGGAGGTGAACAGACTTTTCAAGCGAACGAACGCCTCCTCGCACTCCGCCGACCAAGCCAGCGGTGCGCCTGGCCTCGTAGCATCTGGCCCCTTCCCTTTAGTTTTCAACAAGTCTGTTAGGGGTAATGCAATTTGGGTGAAATTTTTTATAAAAGTTCTATAGAAATTGGCGAATCCTAGGAATGCTTGTAATTGTCTCTGGGTCTTGGGAGCCTCCCAACCCACTACGTCTCGTACCTTTCCCGGGTCCATTTCTAACCCCGTTGCCGATATGCGATAGCCCAGGAAGTCAATATGTGTTTTGTGAAATTCACATTTGGAGAGCTTAGCAAACAGTTTGTGCTTGTGCAACATATTCAAAACTTCGCGCACTAATTTCACGTGGGATTCAAGAGTGGGGGAGTAAATTAAAATGTCGTCCAAGTAAACAAGCACCCCCTTAAACAAATGTTTATGCAATACTTCATTGATCAAGGTCATGAAGACCCCCGGAGCCCCCTGAAGGCCGAACGGCATTACCAAGTACTCAAACTGTCTGAGAGGGGTGTTGAAGGCGGTTTCCCCCTCATCACCTTCTTTTATGCGCACACGAAAGTAGGCATCACGAAGATCAAGTTTAGAAAATATTTTCCCCTTTGCTGCCTCTGCCAGTAAATTCTTGATGAGTGGCATCGGGTAAACGTTTATGGCTGACACTGCATTCAAACCTCGGTAATCCGTACAGAGTCTCAAGCCACCATCTTTTTTCTTCCTAAAAAGAACTGGCACAGCGAACGGGGATGAAGCTGGCCAAATGAATCCTCTAGCCAGATTCTTGTCAATAAATTTTCTAAGTTCTTCCTATTCAGCCGGCTCCATGGAGTATATTCTACCTTTTGGCAACTTAGCCCCTGGAATGAGTTCGATACTGCAGTCTGAATGCCTATGGGGGGGTAGCTCGTTAGCCTCCTCCTCCCCAAACGCAGGGGCTAAGTCCCGGTACTCTGGCGGTAGAGTGCAAAGTTCCTCCCTATTAAGGAGGGCGAAAGGGGAGTCCCTCCCTGGCATGTCACCCCATTCGGTGTCCCACTTGTGGTCTGTACATTTAGGTGACATGAAGTTTATTCTCCCCTCCTCCCACAAAATATATGGGTCGTGGCTGTATAACCAAGGAGCCCCCAGCACTAAGGAGAACTGGGAATCTGGGGTGACAATAAAAGAGTGCTGCTCCCAGTGCTCACCCGTCCCCAACCTTAAAGGCATAGTCTCATATAGGCAGGGGTCTTTCATGGGGGACCCATCCATTCGCGTGAAAATTAAAGGGTCTTTCAGCTTCTTCAACCCCGCTTCTAAACCAGACACCACAGCCGGGTTAATTAAGTCTCTCCCACATCCCGAGTCAATCAGCGCCTTAACGCGCACATGAGTCCCCAGCAGGGGATTCATTAAAGACACAGTCACAAAGAACAGGGATGGGGGTTCGCTCACCACTTTTGGCGCCTCCGAAGGAGGGTCCTGCCACTGCGCGCCATCTACAGCAGGACCTGATCGTTTCCCACCGGCTCGGCTTCAGCCTCGCTGGATTCTCCTTCATCCTCTTCGGGAGATGCTTGCAGAGCCTTGGCGAACTTGGGTTTTCCCAACGACTTTCTGGCAGGAGTCGCAGCCCTTGGCTTGGTAGCAGAAGGTTTCTCCTTTGGAGGTTTCTGGCCACAATCCGGAGCGAAGTGGCCTCGTTCTCTGCACTTCAGACATAGACCTTGACACATCCTTTGTTCATGGGTCGCTTCTGCCAGGCGAAGCGGCTTCGACTTTTGGGTGGTCTGCTGGCTCCCCTTCCCTCCTCCAGCTGCCAGGTCGAGCCGTAGCGTCTGGAGGCGATTCTCGGCACTTTCAGCCTCCTGAGTCCACGCCATCAGGGATACCGGGTCGACCGAGCGAAGCACTGTTTCCCGAATCTCAGGGTTCAGCCCAACACGGTACATTTCCACCAGGACATGTTCTGGCCAGTTAGGTAGTTTGGCTGCCTGGTTCTGGAACTCCATTGAGTACTCCCGTACCGTCTGGTGCCCCTGCTTAAACGTGCACCCAACCCGCCAGTCCAGATCCGGCCAGCGGGGGGAACCCCACCCCCAAAGTGCCCAGATTGGGCAGATGTGCCCGGGGTGATGACATCGCCCAGAAGTGGGCACATCACCAGGTGACGCTCTGGCAATCAGCCTGAAAACTCTATGACATCACTCCCGGGTGATGTCATCGTGGCATGCACGAAAATGTCCTGGCCTTGGACTGACTCTTCCCTGCTGTGCCAGGTAAGACACTTGAAAACCCTAGCATATTCTGAGTATGCATAAACTAAAGTTATTATGTCAGGAGTAACCACATCACTATTTCTCTTAAGAACTGTAAATTTCTACAACCCAGTTCTAAACCAAGTTCAAGCCCCAATCTGGTTTATAGAATCATAGAATCATAGAGTTGGAAGGGATCTCCAGGGTCATCTAGTCCAACCCCCTGCACAATGCTGGAAATCCACAAATACCTCCCCCTCCACACATGTAGTGACCACTGTTCCATGCCCAGAAGATGACAAAAAACCACAGACACATCCACAACTGAGCGTCCTTTCGGCTTTGGCCCAGCTGCTTCACTCTTTCTGGGGTTACTTGTACTTGCTCTCTGCTCTTCCCCAGTAGCATATTGGACACCTTCCGACCTGAGGGGCTCATCTTCCGGCATCATATCTTTTAGCCTTTTGATACTGTCCATGGGGTTTTCTTGGCAAAAATACTGGAGTGGGTTGCCATTTCCTTCTCCAGGGGATCACGCTTGGTCTGAGTTCTCTGCTGTGGCCTGTTCGTCCTGGGTGGCCCATCAACACGCAAGAAGTTGCTGCACAAGTTCATGCAATCAAAGATAGAATAGTAAATTTCATCAAAGTACACTATTAATAATCAATATCATTTTAATCTTGATTTAGCAATGTCATCAGGAGACCGAAGTCCCAACAAGATGCAAAAACGGTAGACTTCTTGTCCGGAAACAATTGTTGAATGTAAGAGCTATAGAAAGCCATCCTTGAATGTTTGAGTACCTTGTGGTGCAATTGATGTGAAGAAGAACACTGAAAAATTGATGTTTGACAAAGACACGCGTCAAAACGAACGGTCAAAACTCGAGAAAGTTCGTCCTGTTGCCGTTTTTGCATCTTGTTGGGACTTCGGTCTCCTGATGACATTGCTAAATCAAGATTAAAATGATATTGATTATTAATAGTGTACTTTGATGAAATTTACTATTCTATCTTTGATTGCATGAACTTGTGCAGCAACTTCTTGCGTGTTGATGGGCCACCCAGGACGAACAGGCCACAGCAGAGAACTCAGACCAAGCGTGATCCCCTGGAGAAGGAAATGGCAACCCACTCCAGTATTTTTGCCAAGAAAACCCCATGGACAGTATCAAAAGGCTAAAAGATATGATGCCGGAAGATGAGCCCCTCAGGTCGGAAGGTGTCCAATATGCTACTGGGGAAGAGCAGAG
>NW_015168063.1:880010-884023 GCF_001447785.1 Gekko japonicus
GGGAGGAGGCATACCAGCCAAGTCCAATGCATGCCGGGGGGGGGGGGAAGTGTCACCAGGTCCCACCTGCAGGCTGGCAACCCTAAGCCCTCCATTCTGGAAAGCTAATCCTTGGCCACAGGGAGCCACCAGTGCCTGTTGCGTGTGCCCGACCCGGCCTTTACCACCTCCGTCCCCATTTCGGCTTTAAGGCCAGGGGTCGGTCCAGCAATCCCACCTGGCCTGGCTTGGGCCCTGCTTGGAGGCTGGCCAGCGGGACTGGCTCCGGCAGGGCCCTGGAGGGCTAGGGGCGGGGCAGCTGCCAGGTAGGGCTGGCTCTGGCAGGTGGAGGGAGGCAGCACAGGTAGAGCCACGGGCGGAGCATAGGCACCCTGAGTCCCATTGGCCATCAGAAGAAGGCAGCGAGCGGCCAAGGCAGGCGTGCCAGGAGTCTCCCCCTGCCGGCTGGCTGGAGGCACAGGGGCAAGAGGGCGGCCTGCAATTGTGAAGCGATGTGCCCCCACTGGCGGCCACAGGCAGGGCCGGCTCCAGACTGCTCCCCACGGTGCCTTCAGCTCCCCTTGGGCAAGTCGGCCATCCTCCCAGAAAGGTGGGCGGTGGCCCACAATGTACTACCCTGTTAAGGTGAGGGAGGGGCGGCATGCCGGGGGGCACCCCCTCTTAAGGGGCCACTCTAGGCCGCTGCCTAAAAATTGTCTATGATGGGCCGGCCCTGGGCAGCTGTTGAGGCAGTTGGGTAACATAATTAGCATAAGAAGAATCCTGCTGGATCACACCAGTCCCTGCAGTTGGGAGGGGCTGATCTTTTAGTTTCACAATGGGACCAGAGATATAAAAGGAGTAGCCGGTGTGTTCCAGGCCTTTTATTATTCAGGCCCTGAAGGAAGCACTAGCACTTTATTATAGGATGCCGCTGTATTTATTTACTTAGTCTTATTGTATTTATTGAAATTGTATGGAATTGTATTTTATATCTTGTATTTGCTGGTTTTAAATTGTATGTTGGTTTTAAATTGTTTGTAAGCCGCCCTGAGCCGCTTCAGTGGGAGGGCGAGGTAGAAATTTAATAATAAATAAATAAATAAATAAATAAAGGCAGAAAGCTTGTTGGAAGCAAATGGGTATTCAAAATCAAGCATAAAGATGATGGAGGCTGAGCTCTGAGCAGGAGCAGGAGACAGAGCTGCTAGAGGGGTGAGTGGTTTTTTTTTTAACTTGCTTTCAGCTGAAGGGATTCAGCTGAGGATATTGTGTGGGAAAACTGTGTTTTGCAGTGTGTGGAAGCACTTAGAGTTGTTGCAAAGTCCTGGCTGATTGAGGGAGGAAGGGGCATTGTTTGACTGGGATTGACTGTAATTGAGAGGAAGGGGCATTGTTTTGCCTGTGATTGAGTGCCTGGGTGAATTTGAATAGCTGCTGCCTGACCTCTGCTGGGGGAGGCCTCTATTTAAGGAAGCACCTTGCCAGAGGCAGAGGAGACCCAGCTGAGCTCTGAGCAGGAGCAGGAGAGAGAGCTGCTAGAGGGGTGAGTGTTTTTTTTTTACTTGCTTTCAGCTGAGGGGATTCAGCTGAGGATATTGTGTGGGAAAACGTGTGTTTAGCAGTGTGTGGAAGCGCTTAGAGTTGTTGCAGAGTCCAGGCTGATTGAGAGAGGGAGAGGAAGGGGCATTGTTTGACTAGGATTGACTGTAATTGAGAGGAAGTGGAAGGGGCATTGTTTTGCCTGTGATTGAGTGCCTGCCCCGCCGCTGTCAGGGAGCATGAGGGTCAAGGAGAAACAGGGCACCATGCTGAGGATAAGGGGAATGTGCCCTCAGAAGGGACCTCTTCCCCAGCTGGTGAGCGGGTATCCTTTTGCACCAAGGAACCATCCCTGGGCAGGGTGGGAGGGGGGCTCTTGGTAGTGGGTGATTCGATCCTTAGGCAGGTAGATAGCTGGGTGGCGAACCCGCGTGCTGACCATATGGTGACTTGCCTGCCTGGTGCGAAGGTAGCGGACATTGCACGTGTTTTAGATAGGCTGGTAGATAGTGCTGTGGAGGAGCCAGTGGTCGTGGTGCATGTCAGCACCAACGATGTGGGGAAATGCAGTCGTGAGGTCCTGGAAGAGAAATTTAGGCTGCTAGGCAGGAAACTCAAGGGCAGGACTTCCAAGATAGCCTTCTCAGAAGTGCTACCTGTTCCACGTGCAGGGCTAGAGAGACAGGCACAGATCAGGAGTCTCAATGCGTGGATGAGACGATGGTGTAGGGGGGAAGGGTTCAGGTTTGTTTGGCACTGGGATGCTTTTTGGAACAAGAGGGAGCTGTACAGGCGAGATGATCTCCACTTGTCCCGAGAAGGAGTTGCTTTAGATTCTCACCTTTTAATTATGGGACCCCTTGAAACCAGAGGACCAAATTTGCTTTCTTCATTTGCAGCTGTAAAAGTTGTGATTCTTCGGAGACTTGTTTCTTTTCCAGCTTTTGCACCTCTTTTTTTGCACTATTGGCATCACCACTCCCTGCCTCAAAATCCAGATGCCTAGCCCCAGACCCGATTACCTCCACCAGGGACACAAGAGACCTGGAGACGTCGACAAGCATGGAGACAGTGGTCTGCATAGACCCTGGCCTCACTTCCCGCAATCCCATATCCTCTTGTCTGGAGGCGCTCGTCTGCTCCATGAATTCTACATGTTCTGCTCTTCCTGACTTCAGCACGGTCCTCTGGTCCCTTCCGGCACTCTCACTTATTTGCTCTCCAACCCTCTGTAGAGCTGACAGTCACTTTCCCCTGGCCCTAATGAGAGCTAGTCATGAAGCGGGGGAAAGTTCCGTCATTGTTGCCCTGGGAGGAATACCTATGAACACCAGAGAGAGAGAGAGAGAGAGAGAGAGAGAGAGAGAGAGAAGGGTTCCTTTGTTAAAGCCACTGCTGGTCACACGTGTGACCAGTCAATTTTGATATTCCCCACCCTGCGTGGTCTGTTACTACCGACTAAAATTCTCTCTATGCCACCCGGTGAACTGCTGCTCTCCTTGTTAGTAGATATTGTGGTTTCCTTTGTTCCTGCAAGACAAACAGGAAAATGTGGTTTGAGTGGTGGTGTGAGAAGGGAGTGTGGTTTTTGGAAATCAGCACTGGCATTCAACTGGGGCAGGACTGACAATTTAGGAGAGCAGTGTATATTTGGATTAATGCCACGTGCACAGAAGGAAGGTGGCCATGTTGTGCTTCTGGTCTGAGGCTGGGTGGCAGCATGAGGGATTTAAAAAAAGGTTTTGTGCCTGTTTCTCACAGATGCTCCTTGTCCACCTGTGTCTCATCACTGTCCTCTGTGGCAGCATCCCCTTGATTGGTCACAGTCTGGCTGTCACAGTCTGGAAAACAGATTGCAAACAGAGAGTTCTTGCCATGAAGCCATTCCAGATTGTGCTGCTAAAGAGAACCTTTTACTCTCAGTGCCTTGCTGGACTGTGAAGAGTGTGTGCCAGGGCAATGGACAGAGCCGTGGTCCTAAGCGGAGTGCTCCATGCTGGACTATGGACTGTATACTATGGCCAAAGCAATCTGGTGCCACAGGCACATGCCAGGCCACAACTGGACCCCGGACTACAGAAGACTTCTGCCCATGCACCACTCTGCTTGGGATCCCAAGCATCGAGAATAAATCCACGTTTTAAAAGCAAGATTTTATTTCAAAGCATTGGAAGATACTCAAACACGTTCTTTGTTAGAACTGACTACAAACGGTTAGGGCAAGCATAATAAAGGGATTTGAAACAGGTACATAACCAATAGGTCACCTTCCCGCTGGCGGGTAAGCTAAAACGGGTTCGCGCTCATTCCCTGAGAACCAGCTATCTCCAGACATAACACAGGTGCAGTTCCCAGGCTCTAAAAGCAACAAGCTGGCAGTGAAGCGAACTCCCCCAATACATCCTCCAGTTGTTTGGCTTAGGCATTACAGCAGAAGAGAATACTAGCGACCAGGCGGGGGGGGTGAGCAACTGTACAAAGACACAAATAAC
>NW_015168063.1:884483-884641 GCF_001447785.1 Gekko japonicus
TTTGAAAGGCCCAATAAATTTCCAGCCCAGTTTCTTACTAGGGCGTAGCATCTTGATGTTTTTTGTAGAAACATAAACAAGGTCCCCAGGTTTTAAATCCAATCCCACCACCCGACCCTTATCCGCCTGAGCCTTATAGGATGCTTTAGCAGCATCAA
>NW_015168063.1:888943-889094 GCF_001447785.1 Gekko japonicus
GGTGCTGGAGCTCCTGGCGCCGGTGGCATTATTGGCGGTGCAGCCGGTTGTTGCGGGGCCTGTGCCGCTAGCAAATTGGCCACGCGAATGGCGATCATCCCCGGTAGGGCTTCCATCACATCCTGCACAGTTCTCATCACGTCCCTCACCG
>NW_015168063.1:889393-891039 GCF_001447785.1 Gekko japonicus
GCCCCATTGCGAAGGGGTCGGAGGCGGCCAGGACAAGTAAGCAGGTAGCCGGGGAAGCATTCCCCCCACCGCACCCAACGAAGATGCGGCCGTCGTGGTGATCAACGTTGTGGAGGTCGTTGGGACCGATCCCGTGTCCCCCTCCGTGTTAGGTGTGGTTCCCTCTATCCCGCTCATGGTCTCGCCAGACTCGGGACGACAGGAACGATGACAGTTCTAACAATATGTTGGGATCCCAAGCATCGAGAATAAATCCACGTTTTAAAAGCAAGATTTTATTTCAAAGCATTGGAAGATATTCAAACACGTTCTTTGTTAGAACTGACTACAAACGGTTAGGGCAAGCATAATAAAGGGATTTGAAACAGGTACATAACCAATAGGTCACCTTCCCGCTGGCGGGTAAGCTAAAACGGGTTCGCGCTCATTCCCTGAGAACCAGGCTATCTCCAGACATAACACAGGTGCAGTTCCCAGGCTCTAAAAGCAACAAGCTGGCAGTGAAGCGAACTCCCCCAATACATCCTCCAGTTGTTTGGCTTAGGCATTACAGCAGAAGAGAATACTAGCGACCAGGCAGGGGGGGGTGAGCAACTGTACAAAGACACAAATAACACAGAACACCATGGCAGCTTGCTGACAATCTGCATGGACAGTGCGATGCAGACCAGCAGCCCCGGTTTCCATGAACACAGACACAGCAGCAGACCAGAGAGGAGCCATGTTCTGACAGAGGACAGATGTTCCTGCCAAGAAGCCATGAAGGGATCGCCTCTCCATCCTGCAGGACATTCCTCCTCCCCTTGAGTCATCCTCAGACAAAGACTGTTGCCCAGTCAGAAACAAAAGACGCACTAGAGCTGCCCTGTCACCAATCCAGATGACGCCCATGATAAGAATTGAATTGTCAAAGTGATTGCACCCTCCTTCCCCCTTCCCTCGTTTCACCCCTTCCCCAAGAGGTGTCACTCCCTAACCCTAACCCCAACCCCACATTGTCCACTAGTCGTTTCCTTTGTCCCATCCATCCCAAAGTATTGTTTTTTCTTTTACATTTCCAGGGAACCAGTGACCACCTGACTCATGCCAGGTCACAAAACTGGCTACTTAAGGAGAACTGTCTGCACATGCGGTTTTGGGGGGTCTCTCTGTCTCTTGGAGCTTTCACCCCCACCCCACCTTTCAGGTTCCATCCCTGATCAGTTTGGAACACTCCACGTATGTCACTGGCTGGCTCACAATACATCCCCCTCTCTTTTTCTTCCTGTTTTCACTGCACAGTCTACTCATCTCGCCAAACTGGTAACGTATCACCAACGATATTCCTGCTAATGCAAAAGTCGCTATATTTCCTACCTATTATTCCTAGATCTGTATTGTGTGTGTGAATCATTTTTGTATGCTTGAGAATTATTAAGTAAAAGACCAATTATCCCAGCAACTTGGTCTCCTCGTCTACTCACAGGCTCTGGGTATTCTGACTCTGGTGTACGCAGGTTATGCCCCTGCACGATATGCCACTTGCCCTTTAATACCACAATCCCCCCCCAGCCTGATAAGGAACAAGGCCAATTGGCTAACAGAGTTGTGAGTGATGCCATTCTCTACTGTTGAAGTGCAGCAAAATGGGCTACTTACTCTTTCAC
>NW_015168063.1:891056-893941 GCF_001447785.1 Gekko japonicus
TTGCACACCCAAAACATGGGCAGAAAGGTTAGAAATGGCCCTTGTAACACAGGTCTCCCATGTGTGCCTGGGCCACTGTGCCCCCAACCCAACTCACGGCACCTGTTGGGCTCCAGAGGCAGCACAGATCCCCGCCATCCAATTTGCAATCAGTGGCTCACTTCTTACCTCATTTCTGCTGTGGATGACCGGCATTGAGTCATGAACCCTGACACGGGGAGAGATCACCCCTGCATGGTGCAGAGGAAAAGGTGACGCTCCTCCTCCCCACCCCCATGGAAAGCCACCCACATCAGTGTGGTGCATTGCAGTACTCTACACCTACCTGAATGGGTTCTGAAAGACCCCTCACCCTCAGCAGTTGGCTCAGTGTCCAGGAACAGCAGCAGGGTTCCCTCCTGGGAGGTGGGGGAGCAGGCCTCCGTAGCACTTGGCCCTGAGAACCCTGCTAGGCTCTGTGTGACTCTCCTGGGCCACACATCAGTGTCACCATGAAGAATCCTCTCAAGCTCCTCATAAAAAGGACGGGACACTCTGCTGATGCCAGTTTTTGAATTTTGGGCCACCACACATTTATACTTCAAGCACAGGGGCCTTTGCCTTTGTCCTGCACTCTAGGGCAGTTCTTCTGTGCCCCTGGGCAGTCATTCCTTTGGCAACCTCTTCATAAAGATCCATGTTGCGGTGAGTCTGCCTAAGTGCATTCTTGACCCTGCTTTCTCCCCAGAGAGACAAAAAGTCCAGTGTCTCTTCTTGCCACCAGGACAGTCCCTGCATGCCAGACATGTTTCTATTTCTTTCACTTTCTCTTTTGTGGCAGGAGGACAACCATTGTGCAGAGCAGGAAAAAATAAGATCCGGCCATCTGTAATGGCCAACAAGTAACTGCCTAGAGTAGGAACTATTTCGGGGGGGGGGGGTCCTCATTGATCATCCTCTGAGAAAATTGATTCACTTGCAAGTAATCCTTGACAATTGAATTAAGTTCCCGCATTATCCAAGTAATTTATGTGCATATCGCTAAGTGATCAAAAATTGGCAGCTGGTTGGGATGGAATGGCCAAACCATCCCAACGGCTGGAGAGCACGCTTGCAGGATCAGACAGCAGAAAATCCGTCGGCAGCAGCAAACACCGGACTTTCACTGGTGTCTTTTAACTACTATCCAGGAGGAAATCATGGCAGGGTGCAACCAACTTCAGGACCATTCCCAGCTGTGCCTATCTGAATGTGCACTTTAGACCCATCAGGCACCAGCATGGAATCTAAAGCATGGATCTAAAGGCACATCTGACCGTAGCCATAGTGGAGGGGAGAACCCATGTTGCCACCCAGAAGTCCTCAGAGGAATGGTGGGACAAAAATGTGCTTGAGGCACCATCCTTTCCTTGGTTAAGCACCCTGTGGCTTATGAGTTAAAAACTTTTTGCATCTATGGAATAAAGATCCATCTAGCACTTTTTTTAAAAAAAGCCCACCCTTCAGGAAGGGCACATGGCTCACCTGCATTTTACCCTCACAACATCCCTGTGGGGCTGAGGAGTCTGTGAGAGAGCTTGGACTAAGGCCTCAAAGGAATTTCACGGCAACGTAAGGATCTCTCAGGGGATAGCCTGACACTCTGACCCAGAGAACGGCAACCTATGGCTCCAGAGGCATCCCTGGATGGATGTATCTATATAGCATTCTTTCCTTTTCTATCTTCACCTCTTTCAAATGTTTAGAACTATTGTAAAGAAAGAACAAAATGCAGTTGAAAGACAACACAGTATCAAGATAGTCTAAAGTAGTTTATGAACTAGTTGCTTTAATGTCTAAGTAAATAGATAAATGTCCATATTTTTAGATATTGTAGTTAGGAATAATGTGTGAGCTATGTTTAGAAATTGTTTATTTAAAGTTAATGAAATGCCCACAAATATACTCATATGACACATAGACTACATGAGAGAGCCTCCTTTGCCAGAGGTAGCATATCTGGGAAACCTTTCCATCCAGGAAAGCGCCTGGGTGCAGAGAAGAGTACGCTCTTATGTTTTTTATAGGTACTCCTGAATATAAAGGCTCTTTGAAAAGATAGCAGACAGACACTATTGCAACAAGCTTAAATTTGGGATTATAATCCCCGTCCCCTTGGGATACTTGGGGGAAGGGGAGAACCTGACAGAGTCTTGCAGCATTCAGGAATCAACAACAGGCTTTCAATGAAGTTTCAGTTTATTGTTCCAGTATAGGCAAGTCATCCATACATGTTCAGTGTCCGAACTAATTCAAAAAAAGGGAAAGGGTCAATTATACCTGCTTCAAAGCGGGGTCTCCTGATGGCTAAAGCCAATCAGGGAAGGGAAAGCAGTGCAGCAGACACCTAAAGTCAAACAGCGATAAGAGGAATACTGAGAATCGAAACCAAGCATACCAGACCTGAACGAAGACACAAATCAACCATCTCCCGCTCCACCAGCCACAATGGCAGCATAACTGACAGAACCCCCTACAGATCCTACTTTCCTTTCCCCCCAGTTCTTCATTGGTAGTAGCTTTACGGGGAATGGGCATAGCTACAACAGTCCTACGATGGCCTAGTGAGAGCATTTCCTTTCTCGTAGAAAACTTCTCCCCTCAGAAGATGCCTCCCGTTCCTCTTACATTGGAACCTCCTTTTTTTTTGCTTTAATTTTTCATCTGGCATCTCAGATTTCAATTTGCAGAAAATAACCTTTTAAACCTATTTTGTAATTTGCTTTTGTTGCTGGATAATCAGTATTTTCACCGTTAGCAAGCAAAGGAATGGGAGGGGAGGCCTCCAGACCAGGTGGCTCCAGACCAATTGGTGCCTCCAGGACACCTGGCACTGGGGCAGCCACCCCAGGTGTCTTCAATTACAG
>NW_015168063.1:893993-895619 GCF_001447785.1 Gekko japonicus
AGCAAAAACATTCATGCCCCATTAAGCCACGAAAGGGGCGATTCCTCCTGTGAATCTCTCCCAACTTATGAAGGGGGAGGGAGTAAGGCACCCCCCCCCACTGGAATAGTGTGTGCAGAAAATTTTTAAAGTTGGAATTGTTTGTTTTTGGAGTGAGTTTTAACTATTATAGTGCAGGTACTTTTAGTTTTTGCTTCTTCTCAACCAGCCTGTGAGATGCCAGATCACCGGGGTGGAGACGATCGACTGATCTGGCAAGGTATAGCAAGCCTGGGGTCAGCCTCGGCTGCCCAGCTCTGCTGCTTCTCGGTTTTGTTTTTCTATTCTTTTTTTTTGGTAAACAAAGTTTTTATTTTCATAGGAATTCAACATTTGACATTCAATCATTTACTCTTTTCCATTGTTTACCCCATTCCCATTTCCTCCCTTCCCCTCTGTGGCTTCCCGCAATGCTTCCCCCCCAACTCCACCTTGCTATACTTCATCCATTATATCATTTTCTTATCGTTACAATCTCAAGATAACATCATTTGACTTAATATTGATCTAAACATATTAAATTTTGTTTCACATCCCAGTTCTTTTCCAGATATATTTTAAAGTCGCTCCATTCTTCAAAAAACACGTCGTCTTCTTTGTTATTCAACTTTTTTGTAATTTTATCCATTTCAGCCATGAACAGTACTTTTTGTATCCAGTCTTCAATCTCTGGTACTTTCTCTGTTTTCCAACATTGTGCATAGATCATTCTCGCTGTTGTTATTAAGTACCAGAGTAAAGTCTTTTTAGTCGTATTGACTTCTTCCATTTTAAGTCCCAAAAGCAGAATTTCCGGTGCTTTTTTGAAAGAGCATTTCAATATTTTTTGCATTTCAATGTGGACTTTTGTCCAAAAGTCTACAGCTTTCTCGCAAGTCCACCACATATGGTAAAATGAGCCCTCATGGTTCTTACATTTCCAACATTTATTTGACATATTCTGGTTCATATTTGCAATTTTCTTTGGAGTCATGTACCATCTATACATCATTTTATAACAGTTCTCTCTGACATTGGTACACGTCGATATCTTAATGGAATTTTTCCACAAATACTCCCAGGTTTCCATAGGCACTTCCTTATTCATGTTAATTGCCCATTTTATCATTTGCTCTTTCACAGTTTCGTCTTCCGTATACCATTTTAACAACACTTTGTACATTTTAGAGATATTTTTTCCCCCTCCACTCTCCCAAACATTTTCCATTTCATTTTTTTCCTCTCTAAAACCATAATTTTTCTTATCTGATCTAAAAAGATCATGAATCTGCATATATTTCAGCCACTCATACTCATATTGTATTTCATTCTGCTTTTTCATTACCCATTCTGTTCCCTCTTTTTTAATTAAATCTCTATATGGCAACCAATCCCTGTCTCGCTGTCTTGAGTATGATGTTAACACCTCTACTGGTACAATCCACAATGGTCTAACTTCACGAAAATATTTTTTATATCTCATCCATACCACAAACAATGCTTTTCTCACCAAATGAAGTTTAAAAAAGCTATCCATTTTTGTCTTATCATACCACAAATATGCATGCCAACCAAATCTACAATCATGGCCCTCCAACCCCAATAGTT
>NW_015168063.1:899157-904150 GCF_001447785.1 Gekko japonicus
TTTATTGTTATCTAGCACGATCAAAATCGGGTTTCGCATTGCTTCTTTTCACTCACTGTTGTTGCCCTTCTTCAAGAGATCGGCTGATGGAAGATTTAAACCGGTATTCCGGCTCTAACGGCCACTGGAGAGTTGCTTGGCACTTGCCCTCTTCGCGGGAGGAGATCAAAGCCTGATTTAGCTTCTTCCGAAACTCAATCACGCCAATATCACACTCCCTCTTGGGCGCCGCTGCCTGCTTGTCCCCCCCCTCGCTGGGGAGCGATGCGTTGGGCTAATAACTGCCCAATCTGTCAGAAGTGGCCGTCGCTCACTTCGCACGATCGCGAAATGCGTTAGTCCTCCATCTTAGCTCGACCGGAAGCCGGTTTTGTTTTTCTATTCTTTAACTTATATTTTTTGCCATAGGGAGAGGCCAGCATCTTCTCAGAGTCCTCCGCTTTTTCAGTCACCCTAACTATCACAGTAAACAATATCAGCAACCCATTTTTCACATAGCCAGAGGAATAAAATCTCAACATCTGCTTCATTTCTCACAGGAAGAACCTTCCTTTTGCTTATTTTGCCATTTTTCTCCGCATAGCTTTTCAGCAGTTTTTGACCCCAGAGTAAACTGACAGCTCTGCTACTGTCGCTTTTCTTCGAGGCCTCTTTTGACAAACTCACAGAGCTCTGGCTGTGCAGGACGTGGTGCATGGTCCTCTCCAGTTCCCTCCTGATCTGCAGGCACCCAAGCGTGTGTCCACTAGCCTGCAGCCCCTGGCCCATGCCTATCGTGTGCAGATGCCATCTCCCAGGTGGGTCATCATATCCCATCTGTCCCATCTACCCCATCCTCTGATTGCTTAAGTCATCCTTCCTGCCTCCACAAGCTCCTGCCTACTCATGATAAGTTATCTGAGGCCATCTGCAAATGTCTCTCTGGCTCTCCAGATGCTGTCCCAATGATAACAAAAGTAGTGAGGGTGGGCTCAATAAACAAACTAAAAAAACAATGTTTTAATTACATTATTGTACTTTAGGTCAAAAAAAATTTTTAGAAGTTGCATGTAATCGTGGAGCTTTAAACTGTAAAAGGAAAAGGATTGAAGTGTATCAAGACCTCACCTCAGAGAGCATTATGAGAAGGTGGAAACTAAAGCCGATAACTAGCTGCCTCATAGAAGTAAATCAACATTACAAATGGATTTCACCAGCATTATTGCAAGTAATACATAAAGGCAGTCTATTGCAAGCACCCAATCTAGAGGAAAGTTATGAATTGCTTTGTTCCATTGAATTGGAGATGCCATCGGAAATTAGCAAGACGTCTCAGAAACACAAATTGAGTCCACTCCTTTCATTGCTGAGAACCAGTAAATTGCCAATAAAAGCAGCACACAAGCTTTCACTCACTCTTACTGTATTGAGTCTTTTGTTGTTGTTCAGTTGCACAGTCGAGTCCGACTCTTCATGACCCCATGGACCAGCTCCCGCCAGGCCCTCCTGTCTTCCGCCGTCCTCTGAGGTTTGCTCAATTTCATGTTTGTTGCATCGATGACACTGTCTAACCATCTCATCCTTTGCCATCCCCTTCTTCTTTGACCTTCAATCTTTCCCAGCATCAGGGTCTTTTTCAGTGAGTATTCCCTTCTCATTTGGTGGCCAAATGTATTGAGTCGACAATGCTCCTATTTGTTACAATATTAACAACTAGGAATAAGGCCTGTTGTGGAAATAAATACAATGAGCTCTAGAAAGAGGCTCTGGGAGAGTGCAGAGGCCTTGGGCACTCAGCATCAATTTGCTGAGATTACCTCAGCAGAGTATAATGACACAGAGTCCACCATTTTCTCCAGAGGAACTGATCTCTGCTACCTGAAGAGCAGTTGTAATTTTGAGTGATCTCCACCCTTCTTCTGAGATTGGCAACAGTGGTTCCCCTATGTCAGCTGAAGCTGCCATGAGGGTGGTGTGTCTTTATGATTGCTGTGCATTCCTTCCCATGCGCTTAATTACTTCAAAGCTGTAATGCTTCTCTGTCAAGGTTACTGGAGGGGTTGGTAGTGTCTATCTTCCGTGGGAGCTTCTTTCATTCCTAGCTTTGCAGCCGTTAGAGAATACACCAAATGCCAGCACGCAGGAGCCAATCTAATTGGGTATTGCTGGGGGGGGGGAACATACGAATGCCCTATATCCTATTGTGCACATAGGTAACCCGCCATTCCTAATAGTGTTCATGTTACTGCATCTAAGGCTTTTCAATAAAAGTAAAACCTGTATAAGGGCCAAGAAGCAACAGTTAGAACCAGATATGGAACAACTGACTGGTTTAGCATAAGAAAAGGAGTACGACAAGGATGTATATTGTCACCTTGCTTATTTAATATATATGCAGAGTACATCATGCAAAATGCTGGCCTGGATGAATCACAAGCAGGAATTAAGATTGCTGGGGAAAAGATCAACAACTCAACATCAAAAAAACCAAGATCATGGCATCTGGCCCCATCACTCCTTGGCAAATAGAAGGGGAAGACGTGGAAGTAGTGACAGACTTCACGTTCCTGGGATCCCAGATCACCGCAGACTGTGACAGCAGCCATGAAATTAAAAGACGCCTGCTCCTTGGGAGGAAAGCGATGGCGAACCTAAACAGCATGATAAAAAGTAGAGACATCACCCTGCCAACAAAAGTCCGCATGGTCAAAGCAATGGTATTCCCAGTAGTCATGTATGGCTGCGAGAGTTGGACTATAAGGAAGGCCGAGCGCCGAAGAATAGATTCTTTTGAACTATGGTGCTGGAGAAGACTCTTGAGAGTCCCTTGGACTGCAAGAAGAACAAATCAGTCAATCCTCAAAGAAATCAACCCTGACTGTTCCCTGGAAGGCCAGATAATGAAACTGAAGCTCAAATACTTTGGCCACCAAATGAGAAGGGAGCACTCACTGGAGAAGACCCTGATGCTGGAAAAGATTGAAGGTCAAAGAAGATGGGGATGGCAAAGGATGAGATGGTTAGACAGTGTCATAGATGCAACGAACATGAAACTGAGCAAACTTCAAAGGATGGCGGAAGACAGGAGGGCCTGGCGGGAGCTGATCCATGGGGTCGTGAAGAGTCAGACTCGACTGTGTGACTGAACAACAACAACATTTTTGTGACTGTCTCGTTAATTAACCCGGGTCTCGGAACCCACCTCAAAGCGAGAACCCTCATTGACTCGGGGTGCAGGAGAGACTTGATCAGCCCCTCTTTGGTTACGGGACTGGAGGCTTGGGTAGTAAAGTTAAAAGACCCCATAATATTCACACAAATGGATGGGTCTACCATGAAAGACCCGTGTGAGTACGAGATGGTACCATTGAGGATGGGGGCGGGGGATCACTGGGAAGCCCAAACCTTCATGATCACTTCTATGGCACGATTTCCCCTAGTATTGGGAGCCCCATGGCTGTACGGGCACGGCCCTTACATACTGTGGGAAGAGGGGAGAGTGCAATTCATCTCGCCCAAATGCCATGGGCACCGATGGGACTCTACTTGGGGCCAACCCCCCCCCCTTGAGACCCTGGGAGCGTGCTCTCAATTCCTCCAGAGTATAGAGGCTTGGCTAGGGTTTTTGGAGATGAGGCGGTGGATGAGTTGCCACCGCATAGACATTCAGACTGTAGCATTGAAATCTTACCAGGGCACAAACTTCCAAAGGGGCGGATTTATGCAATAGGGCCGGCTGAGAAAGATGAGCTTCGAAAGTTCATAGATAAGAACTTGGCGAGGGGTTTCATCAGGCCGGCCTCATCCCCCTTTGCGGCTCCCATGCTCTTCCGGAAGAAAAAGGATGTTAGGTTACGACTCTGCATGGATTACTGGGTTTAAATGCAGTGTCCTCCACCAACGCCTACCCTATGCCTTTGATTAAAGACTTACTGGCAGAGGCGCCTAAGGGGAAAATATTTTCTAAGTTGGATGCCACATCAAAGGAGGAGACGAGCCGAAAACTGCGTTCAACACCCCCCTCGGCCAATTCGAGTACCTGGTGATGCCCTTTGGCCTTCAAGGGCCCCCGGGGGTCTTCATGAACTTCATGAAGCACTTGTTTAAGGGGGTGCTCGTTTACCTTGATGATATCCTCCTGTACTCCCCCGATGTCTTCTCACATGTGAAACTGGTGAAGGAGGTACTGAGTATGTTACACAAGCACAAACTATTTGTGAAACTGTCAAAGTGTGAATTTCACAAAAAACACATTGACTTTTTGGGCTATCACATTTCCAACCAGGGACTGGAAATGGACCCAGGGAAGGTCCAAGATGTCTTGGGGTGGGAGGTACCCCGGACCAGACAACAACTACAATCCTTCCTTGTCTTTGCGAACTTTTATCACTCCTTTTTGCCCAACTTTGCTCAAATCAGCCTCCCCCTCATGGATCTCTTTAAAATGAAGGGAAAGGGTCCGGAGGCTACCCGACCTGGCGCTATGCTTCCGTGGACTGAGGAGTGTCAGGAAGATTTCTGCGCCTAAAGGCCTTGTTCACATCGGAGCCAGTTCTGGCCCACCCCGATGAATTGAAAAAGTTCATTGTACAAACTGACGCTTCTGACGTAGCCAGGGGGGGCATTTTGCAAGAGGGGGAGGATGGGCTGCTGCATCCAGTTAAAAAGTTTAACGACATGGAGAGGAACTGGTCAGTATGGGAAAAGGAAGTGGGGGCAATAGAACTTGCGCTTTCTACGTGGAGGCATTGGCTGGAGGGGGCTAGGGTCTGTCCGATTCCCCATTCATTCAAAGTAAATCCACGTTTGATGAACAAAATAGAATTTATTAGAAGAGATGGTTAGATCAGGAACAATATCATTGTTAGTAATGACTACAACAGTCCAAGGGAAACATAATAAAGGAACTTGAACCGAGACAGGACCAATGATCCCAATTCCTGCTGGCGGGAGTGTGATAAGTCTTAGCGCCCTTTCCTTGGGAACACAACGGTTCATACTACATAAACACAAG
>NW_015168063.1:904552-924683 GCF_001447785.1 Gekko japonicus
TTAATCAAAGGAAGAGGGTAGGTGTTTGATGTCGATGCCGCATTCAGCCCCCGGTAATCCGTGCATAACCGAAGCCCCCCGTCTTTCTTTTTCCGGAACAGAACGGGTGCAGCAAAGGGGGAGGAGGCTGGTCGGATGAATCCTCTAGCTAGGTTTTTGTCAATGAACTTGCGTAATTCGGCTTTTTCCCCGGGCCCCATGGCGTAAATTTTCCCCTTCGGGAGTTTGCACCCCGGAAGGAGTTCAATGCTACAGTCAGTTGTACGATGGGGGGGGTAACTCATCCGCCTCTTCCTCCCCGAAAACCTGCGCCAGATCGTGGTATTCGGGGGGAAGGGCCGTTAGTTCCTCCGGAGACAGGACCGCACAGGGAAAGTTTGCGGCAGGAGGGCTACCCCATTCTCCGTCCCATTTGTGTTCAGAGCACTTGGGGAAAACGAACTGGACCTTCCCCGAATCCCAAAGTATGTAGGGGTCGTGACTAAATAGCCATGGGGCACCCAACACCAACCCGAATTGCGATTCTGGGGTGACTACGAAAGTTCTTAGCTCCCAATGTTCTCCAGCCCCCAATCTCAGTGGCATAGTCTCATGCAAGCAGGGTTTGCGTAAAGATGATGGGGGATTTTAGTTTATGGATGCCCGCTTCCAACCCAGCCACTACATTGGGACTAATGAGATCTCTCCCACACCCCGAGTCGATTAGTGCCTTCACCCGCACGTGGGTGCCCAGGATTGGGTTTATTAAAGACACAGTCACGAAAAAAGGGAGGGGGGTTCTCTCACCACAATAGGCGCTTCCGATGTAGAGTCCCGTTGTTGCGCCTCCTCTACAACAGGACGTTCTCGTTTCCCGACGTCTCCGGTTCCGAATCCGCTGAGTCTTCTTGGGCGATCTCCGGTGCTGCTTGCAACGCCTTGGAGAATTTGGGTTTTGCCACCCCCTTTTTCGGTGGAGTTGCCTGTTTAATCTTTGCCTGTGGAACTTTCTCCCGTGTCTGACGAGTCTCGCAGTCCGCCGCGAAGTGCCCTTTTCCCCCGCATCTCAGGCAGAGTCCCATTTTCATTCGCAGTTCCCTCGCTGCATCCGATAGTCGTGGGGTTTTTGGTCTCGGGACGGTTGGTTTATTAGTCTTCACCCCGCTAGCTGCCATGTCCAGGCATAAGGTTTGCAAGCGGCTCTCAGCATTCTCAGCTTCCTGTGTCCATGCCGGCAGCGAGCGGGGATCTACGGATCGTAACACCGTCTCTCTGATCTCCAGGTTTAGCCCAACCCATTTCGACCAATACATGCTCTGGCCAGTCTCTCAGTTTCGCTGCTTGATTCTGGAACTCTGCTGTGTATTCTCTGACAGACTTGCTCCCCTGTTTAAACGTGCGAAGGAAGGATTTCGCTCTCTGGTCTGCATTTACATCTTCAAAGCGGGTCCTCAGCGCCCACATAAAAGCCCGCAAATTGAACAGTTCCGGGCCACGGCTGTTGTGCAACACCACATACCAGGTCGCTGCCGCTCCTTTCAGTCGTGATGCTATCACATCAATTCGTTTGCTGTCATCTCGGAAAAGGTGACCATGCTTAGCTGCAAATTTCTGGACTCTCACCGTGAAGAAAGCTAGGACTTCCGGGTTCCCATCAAAGGTAGCCTCCAACAGATCCTTTGGCCGTGCTCTCTGGCTTCCCAGCATGGGTCCCAGCACCCCTGGTCCACCCGGCAAAGGAGGAGCAGGTGCCGCCGGGGCTCCCGGTTGTGCTGGCAGGAGGGGTGGTGGCAGGCCTGGTGGGATCTGCTGTGGTTGGCCCTGCTGTGGCAGAGCTTGTTGTGGGATCAGCGGTGGTGGCAAAGGCTGCTGCTGCTGCGCTCTTGCCGCTTCCCCGATGCGGAGGTCAATCATTCCGGGCAAAGCCTCGAAGATGTCTCCCACGGCTCGCATTAGTTGTTGCAGGGTCAGATCAATGTCCTCGAGTCGGTCGTCTCTCGTCTCATATTCCCCGTACCTTCCGGAGTTGATCCCTCCGAAACTGGTGTTTCTCCCTCAACCCCACTCATGATTGCTCAGACTCGGGGTGATGGAAAGAAAGGGGATTACTAACAAAATGTCCGATTCCCCATTCATTCAAAGTAAATCCACGTTTGATGAACAAAATAGAATTTATTAGAAGAGATGGTTAGATCAGGAACAAAATCATTGTTAGTAATGACTACAACAGTCCAAGGGAAACATAATAAAGGAACTTGAACCGAGACAGGACCAATGATCCCAATTCCCGCTGGTGGGAGTGTGATAAGACTTCGCACCCTTTCCTTGGGAACACAACGGTTCATACTACATAAACATAAGTTCATTTCTCAGGCATCAGAATACAAAACAAAGCAAGCAAGCCATAACTCCTTCCCACCTCCAGCTGGTCAACCTTGAGCATTTCCGCGGTGTGCTAGTAACAGAAAGTAAATACCTACACAAGAGGCAACAGGAGGGGGATGAACCAAGAAGAGTATATCATGCAGAATACAACAGACAACATAATGGCAGCTTGCTGACAGGGTCCCATTCGAGGTGTGGACGGACCATAAGAACTTAGAGACTCTCAAAATGCCCCGTTGCCTGAATGCTAAGCAGCTTAGGTGGGCAGATTTCTTCTCTAAGTTCCAATTCACCCTTCACCCTTTCCCTGGCTTGGCAAACTCACTGGCTGATTTTCTCTCACGCCTCCCCCAATACGACAGCCAATGGGAGGTGATCCTCGATTCGGTGTTCACACCCTCCCAGATGGGCGGAGCGGTGATGACTCACAGCCAGGCCCACCTCAACCCACCTCCTCTACCATCACCGCCTCCTGACTCGCCTACGTCAACGCCCCCCCCCGAATGCTTGATCTGCCAAGTTCAACTCCGCTTTCTCAGAGGCGGATCAAGAACTGCTTGAGGGAGTGGGAGATTGTGTGCAACTGGAGAATGGCTGCTGGTATCATGGACATAAACTGTACATTCCCCAAATTCTCATGGGGGAAGTGCTGCAATCTGTTCATGGCTCGAAATTGGTGGGCCACTCTGGTTTCATGAAATCTCTTCAATTACTGCAGAGACAGTTCTGGTGGCCACACATACGCAAGGATTTATCTTTGTTCGTCCAGTCATGCCAAATTTGCGCCATGGGAAAGCCCCGTCCAGGGAAAGCCCCGGGCCTCTTGCAGCCTCTCCCCACCCCAAACTGACCCTGGGAAGTTATTTCCATGGATTTCATAATGGATTTGCCCCCCAGCAAATCAATGACTGTGATTTGGGTGGTGGTGGATTTGTTTTCCAAGCAGGCACACTTCATTCCCTTTGCTTCCCTGCGCACGGCTAAATCCCTTGCTAAGGCGTTCCTGGTACATGTGGTGAGGCTTCACATGCTCTTGGCCCCTTTTGTGCAAAATGTTGGATGTGGCCAAGGAGGCTTACAAAACACACGCTGAGAAGAGAAGGGTGGAGGGTTGGGCTCTGCAGCCTGGAGATTTGGTGTATGTGTCTACAAAAAACATTCAAATGTTGCGACCGAGCAGAAAGCTTGGGTGGAAATACATTGGGCCTTTTAAAGTGCACAAAGTTATCAATAATATGGCGGTTGATGTGGAATTTCCTAAGAACTTGAGGAAATTGCATTCTGTATTTCATTTCAGCCTCCTGAAGAAAGACTCTGGGTCCTGTCCTTGGCGTCCGGAACATCCGGTACCACCGCCTATTTTGATCGAGGGCAAGGAACATTATGAGATTTCTAAAATCTTGGATTATAAAATCAGACATGGCAAATTGTTGTATTTGGTGGAATGGAAAGACTTTGGACCCCAGCACCTCGAGTGGGTGGAAGTAGGGGATATTCGGGGCCCTCAGCTGATCTGCAGGTTTCACCGGGAATTCCCGGGCAAACCAGGAGATCTCCCGGAATAACTGGGAGATTTCTGAAAGAAGGGGGAGCTCGACGTTCGAGGGGGCAGTATGTCAGCTGAAGCTGCCATGAGGGTGGTGTGTCTTTATGATTGCTGTGCATTCCTTCCCATGCGCTTAATTACTTCAAAGCTGTAACGCTTCTCTGTCAAGGTTACTGGAGGGGTTGGTAGTGTCTATCTTCCGTGGGAGCGTCTTTCGTTCCCAGCTTTGCGGCCATTAGAGAATACACCAAATGCCCATCTAATTGGGTATTGCTGGGGGGGGGCACATACGAATGCCCTATATCCTATTGTGCACATAGGTAACCCGCCATTCCTAATAGTGTTCATGTTACTGCATCTATGGCTTTTCAATAAAAGTAAAACCTTCCTGGAAGCGTGTACTTCATTGTTTTGCTGTGGATCCTGACACCCAAGAGGGAATGGTTAGCTTGGAGGGTGGATTCTATGGCATTGTACCTGTCTGAGGTCCCACCCCTCCTCAAACTCACCCTCTCCAGGTTCTATCCCTCAAATCTCCAGGAATTTCCGACCTGGAGTTGGCAACCCTATCTCCTTCCCAGCCAATCATCAACCTACCTTTATTTTCCCCTTGCTCTTCAGATTTCCATTTCCCCCCGCACACACACCTGCAGCCTCTTCCATGCTCTGAAGCCCTGACTGCCACAGAATCCACCATTTTCCATGCTCTGAAGCCCTGACTGCCACAGAGTCCACCATTTTCCGTGCTCTGAAGCCCTGACTACCACAGAGTCCACCATTTTCTCCAGGAGAACTGATCTCTGCCCTCTGGAGAGCAGTTGTAATTCTGAGTGATCTCCAGCCCTCACCTGGAGATTGGTAACAATGGTTTCCCAGGAGGAAAAGTAGTTTTTCTCTGCAATGGGGACCAAAGCAGCTTACATCATTCTCCTCTCCCCCTTTCGACTCTGACTGAAAGTCTGTGACTGGTCCAAAATCACCCACTCAGCTTCTACAGCAAGAACCTGGATCTAGCAAACCCTACCCTAAAGCACTGACTGCTACACCCAGGGTAGCCAACCTCCAGGTGGAGCCTGAAGATCACCAGGTATCACAACTGAACTCTAGACAGCAGATCTCCCCCCCCCCAAAGTAAATAACTGCTTGGGAATGTGGGCTTTATGACATTCTGTTCAGCTGAGGCCTCTCCCCTCCCCAAAGCCTGGCTTCCATGGACTCTACCAGAAAATCTCCAGGAATCTCCTACCTGGAGCTCGCCCCAATGAGTTCCTCACAAAGGCCTGCAAAGGGTTTCCTTCCTTTGTGTGAACCAAGCTTGGTTGCCTACGGTGGTGAAACAGGCTCCAGTTTACAACTCAGCTGTTTGCCTCCCACCCTTGTCCCGTGGGCATATCTCACTCCTTAAATTCACTGCCACCACTCACAGAATCATCACTGCCTTTTTAGAGGGACAGTGAGACCCCTCTGGCAGAATCTCCCTATTTGGAGATGGAATCCCCAATCTTTGGGGGAATACCTGGAAAGTTGGCAACCCAAGGGTCCGGCCAGTTTGGTGTAGTGGTTAAGTGTGCGGACTCTAATCTGGGAGAACCGGGTTTGATTCCCCACTCCTCCACTTGCACCTGCTGGATGACCATGGGCAAGCCGCAGTTCTGGCACAGCTGTTCTTGAAAAAAAGAGCAGTTTCTGTCAGACCTCTCTCAGCCCCACCTACCTCACAGGGTGTCTGTTGTGGGGAGGGGAAGGAGTTTTTAAGCCGCTCTGAGACACCTTTGGATAGTGAAGGGCAGGGTATAAATCCAATCTCTTCTTCTTCTTCTTTTCTTGCTTCCCTGGGCTACCCCCTCCCTTTGGTATTGTGCAGAGTGGGGGAGACTATGTGGTCAGAGCACAACACAGATTATTAGCCCAAATAAAAGAGTTTATTTAACTATTTACACAGTTATGGAGCACACACATACTGTAGGAGTAAGCAGAATACTCTCTACCTCTGGAAGTTGTGGACTCACCTGTACTTCAGATTCTCTCTCTTGCCCAAGAGAGCAGGGAAACTGAAGAAAGAGATGCACCTGTCATTCTTTGGTGATCTATCCATGTTGTTATAGCAGGCACCAAAAAGTCTGATTGAGGCCTGGGGTTATTGAGTGATTCACATCTCTTGTCTGGGATGTTCCTTTTTGTTTATACAGGGAGAATCCTTGATAATTGCCAGAGGAGACCTTTGTGTTCCTTGTCATACAAACAATTGCAAATGAATGTGATGTGATGCCAGTCCCTAAGCTGCTCCACCCCATGAGTGCCTCCCATCAGTAGTAGAAAATCACTCCATCAAAAAGGATGACATAGCCCACAGGTCCCCATGCAAAGTAAAAATCCAACTGGCTCCCTGCCACTGGCCCAAGCCTGCCCACATGGCCCAGTAGCGCAAGGGAGGCTGACTACAGCCTCCCTCTTCAGTGGCAGCCTGTAATGTATTCCGCCATGACCACGTGCGCGACCGTTGGGCCATGCGGTCATGCAAAAGCCTGAAGCTTCGATCCCCATGAACAATAGCCGAGCAGATCCTAGCCCGCACCTATCAGAGGGCCAGGTCCGCAGCCGAGAGCCTATGGGACTCTCGGCTACTGTATATAGCCTATAGGGAAGTAGGGGGTGTGTTTTGGTGGTGGGTTTTCAGAGCATATAAACCGGCCTGCGAGCCCAACCCCTGCTCCAGCACCCAATCACTCCCCCCAGCTCTGCATGACCCCCCTGCCAGAATGCCCTGTGACTCACTAGGTAGGGCACACAGCACAGGGCTCTGTCTCAGAGGCCCCTGCTGTGTGCACTCTGGGGGTGGGAAAAGCAGCACATGGGCACTGAGCACTAGGGGGTGAGCAGCTGCCCTGGCTGTTCACATCCAGCTCCCCCACTCCCCGTGAGTGAGGCTGGGTATTGGCCCCCGGTGCTGACTCCTGCAACTAAGGCCGGTGGTGTGTTGCTGTGAGGGTGGACAAACCCTGCCCCACCCCACCATGGTCCATGTCATAAAACGGGGCAGACTCCCAGGAAAGTGTAACCAGAGAGCTGCCTCTCATGGGGGGGGGGGGGGGGGGGTGGGTTGCTGGACTGTTAATACCTCCCTTCACAGGAACCCCCCCCCCCAAGCTGTGACAGGGCACAATGGTGGTTTGAGGTGCCTGGGAGCTGCTGCACTCTACTCTGTGGATCAGCTGGTCAAGCAACCCTGGGACTCAGGTCCTTGCAGGATCACAGCCCTATACAGCAGGAGCAGCAGCACATCTGTATGGGCTGTTCCACCCAGGATGAGCAAGCATCATTTGGATGGTGACAGTATCTGCCTCTTGGGGCTCTGCTGGAAAATCTCCCCTCTGCAGAAAGGGACTGTGGCCTCTGCTGGGGCACCACAGGCATGGGTGAGCCCATCACAGTCACCTGCCCTGTTCTTCATTGCTGCATGAGTCCCCGTTGAGCTCTCGTGCAGGTGGGGATTCAGCAGGGAAACCTGGCCAGGTGACCTTCGCTGTCTGCCCTCCCCTCCCCACTCTATCTCTGGCTCCAGCCTTCTCCTGGACCACCCTGCCTCGGGCACCTCACTCAAAACATGACTCATCCCCTCTCCCACGTTCTCTGGCTGGCCCCATGCAGCAGGTGGTGACATTACAGCTGCATGTTGGCATGTCCATCCCAGAACTCCCTCTCCTGGCCTGAGCTTAGGGGGGTGGTCCTGAGTGTCAGGGTTGTGAGTTTGAGCTCGGCATCTGTCCTTTTTTTGCCATTTAGTGTTTACTTTTCCAGGGGAAGGGGGTAAGGCTGGGAGCTGGGATCCTTGTGCATGGGCAGCCCTTTAGCTTCCAGTCTGGTCTTTGCTAGGGCAGGGGTGGGCACCCTGCCTGCCTCAGGGGTGGCTGTCCCCTCTGGGCTGGGGACAGGACCTCTCAGACCACACTTGTCCCTGTGTGTGGTGGAGCGCAACTGTTGCGCAGCCTTTCCTCCCTATCCAACTGGCTCTCTGTGCAGAGGTGGGAGTGGTTTCCGGGGCAGTGGCTGGATTGGCAGCTGCTGATTGGCTGCATCTGTGTGTGATATTTATAGGGCTGCCACTAGCTGCTGTTGGATGACTGGTGGATATGGCTGGGCTTACTATGGACTCCGGCATGTGTGACATGCCCTCAGTTAGGGAGCTGTGCACTGTGTTTTCTGCCTGCTGAATTTCCATAGGGAACAGACAAGTGCTTATGCAGGTGGCAGGATCGCACTGCACATTTCCTAATGTTTTCATTGCCTTTTGGAAGTAAGAATAAGTAATTTGGAACTCCAAAATACCTTAAGAAATTTGGATTCATCTGTATTCACAGGTGATCTTTCAAGACAATTTTGTAGATGAGGCAGAAATGAAACAAGTGAAGAACTTTGATGTGTAGAAAGGCTGCACTTGTTGAATTTTGGCCAGCTATAAACTGACAAAAGCAGAAGAGAATTGAAAGAAGAGAGTTGCAACTCTAGTCATGGATAGAGGCATCAATCTGTTTATATTCTACAATGTATAAGTTTTCTATAGCAATCTCCTGTGTCCCAAATGCTTCACATTCAGTATCTTGGTACCATCCAGACAAGGCCCTGTAAGGTCGGTCAGGGTCCCCAGTGTGAGCAGAGCCCTTTTAAGGCAGGGCTGCCCTCATTCAGATGAAGGGCTGTTCTGCTGGGAGGACTGTCTTTAGTGGAGGCTCACTCCCCCCTCTCAAAGGTGCCTGCAGACTCAAAGAGGCTAATGATGGGGGAGGGCTGTGGCTGAAAGAGTGCCTCCTGCCAGCAAGCAAGCGCATGGCAGAGTAACTTCTGGACCAGGGACCTCCTGATCCATAACTCAGTTATGGAACATAACCCACCTCAAAAAAGAAAGACAAAAATGCTGTTAAGTTACTTCCATACATACATACATTTGCGATTTATATACCGCCCTATCCATATGGCTCAGAGCGGTTTACAGACACTTACACAATTTATCTAAGCTAGGGTACAATGGTGAGGGGGGTATTTTTTCTTAACTAGGCACCTAACAGCAGGATCTTTTCCTTTGGATTCGATGGTGGACTATCGATGGTAGTTTCCTCTGCAGTAGCGGCTTCTTTCCAGCAGATGGCCCCCACAGAACACAAACGAGGCAGCTGGACTCCTTGTCCAATTGGCTGCAGTCCTTGCCACAACATCATGCTCTTCCAGGCTCCGGTCTTCCGTCGTCACTCACTCTGTCACTCCCTCACTCCGTCACTCCGTCACTCCGTCACTCCGTCACTCCGTCACTCCGTCACTCCGTCGCTGCTTTCTAACACCGATCACGGAGGAAAGGTGCCCCCCGCTCGTAAGGAGCAGGTACGCATTTACCTACTTGCCTGTACAGGCTTTCGGACTGCTGGGTGGGCGGAAGCTGGGACAAAGCTTACCCCAGCAACGGTGGGACTCGAAGTGCCATCGGCAGTACGGCTAGATTAACCTGCAGGCTTTTTAGGGCCATGCGCCACCGCTCCCACACCTGAGTGGAGATGAATGGAGAGTCTCAGTTTACTTCCCACAATTAGAAAAGATGCCTTTACACATTTATCCTCTACTTTGACATATCTATTGCGTTGCTGTCCTTTCCCCCCTTAATTAAACCAAAACAACTGTTGACCTTATAAGCTTAGTTTATTTAGTTTTCTCTTTGCATATCTTAAAACATCTTCATGGTACATGTTAATTCGCTGTTCAGCCTCCGTTTTATAAGTTTGATCTCTACCTTCCATTCAAATGTATTTGAAAAAGTGTGAATGTACACGAAAGCTCATCCCTTGAATAAACCTTTGTTTGTCTTAAAGGTGAAACTGATGGTCTGAAACAGATAAACACAATGTGTCCTCTAAAGTATGGACTCAAATAAGAAATATACGCATAATTGACTTACATAAGTATAAAGTACTGAGGCTGATGCATTGAGGAGTGATTTCAACTCACATTTTATTAGGTTACAGAGTAACTAGAGATGCTTAGTCTGGCCCGAGGCCAGTTTATAAACCCATGTAAACCACACCCAAACACACCCACACCCGTGATACGCTATTTACAGTGCACTGGAGTCCCATAGGTCCCTTTTCAGATCCTAGCCCTCTGATAGGTGTGTGCTAGGATCTGTTCGGGCTACTGTCTCTATGAGCAAAGCTAGGGCCCTTCGCATGGCCACGTGTGGACCCGACCACATGTGCAGTCATACTCGGTACACAACAATAAGAATGGGAAAAATTTAGATAAACATCAACTAGAGAATAGTTTACAAACATCTATCCCTTGGTTTCAATATTTCCAAATTAGATATATGATGTCCCTTGTAAAATCACTTGGCACCTTTTCAAGACCTCAACAGACTTTAAACTCAAAAAATTTGAAGACTTCCGCACAGGAATACTATCAAAAAAATATATGAGATCAGATCTCAATAAACTACTTAAATATCAAGAACAATGGACCTTGGACTGTGGTCTTCTTCCAACTGTCCAGGTTATGAGGTTTTCCTTCAACTGCTCAATCTGGTCCCCTCCCAACAATGTCTCTAAAATATTCAATGTGAAATTTCAATTCTTTAAAGTCTTCTCCCATTGGTATCTCACTCCAAAACAGCTTTCTTATATGTATCCTTCCAACTCTCCCAAATGCTGGAAGAAATGTGGTCAAACCAATACATACCAACACTGCTGGTGGGATTGCCCCTATATAAATACATTTTGGGTGGATATCATTAACTGTATTAAAATTACTACAACTATGGAGCTACCCTTCATACCTGAGGTGATTTTATTAAATTTCTGGCCAGATCTATTTATGCAAAATACCACAAGTGAACTGATTGCTATTCTATTAGCTGCCACATCTCTAGCTATAGCCTCAAAATGGAAAGAACCGATATTGCCTTCGATAACTAATTGGCATGATAAAATCTGGGATCAATTCATGATGGCAAAACTCTCTAACAATATTTCTTGTCCAGATGGACAACAACAACAATCTAAATTTCTAGCAACATGGTATCCAGTCTTACAATATATGGCTGAGCAAGACATAATCCCTACAAATTTATTATATCGACAAATTGCACATTTTTAGAAAACTAAAGTATATTGGTCAGATTAATAATCATAATGTTGCTGAATGACAATGATCAATAAGTTTATGGTTTAAGTATGGCTGGACTGGTAAAGGTTTCCCTTGCTCGAATGCCAGTCGAATCTGACTCTAGGACGCGGTGCTCATCTCTGTTTCCAAGCCAGCGCTGTCCGAAGACGTTTCCGTGGTCATGTGGCTGGCATGACTAAACACCAAGGCGCACGGAACGCTGTTACCTTCCCACCGAAGCGGTACCTATTTATCTACTTGCAATTTCTTGCTTTCTAACTGCTAGGTTGGCAGGAGCTGGAACTAGAGACGGGAGCTCACTCTGTCAAGCAGCACTTGGGTCTCGAACTGCTGAACTATCGACCTCCCGGTCTGCAGTTCAGTGTCTTAAACACTGAGCCACCGCAGCCCATGGCTGGACTGATCTAATGTTATTCTTTCAACATTTTATAGTTAATTGTTGTAAATGTTTACAGTTTATAGTTTATGTTCACTGTTTAATGTTTGTATTGAATTTTATTTGTATTAAAAGAAGGAGGGGAAAGGTGCCACTGGACTCTAAATTTGTTCTTCAGTTTCTTGGCCATTGTTAGCCTTTGTTTGAGAGAGGAGTATCGATGAAGGGAGGAAGAAAAACTTTTCAGTTGAAAGACACAGCCTTCGGCACTGATGCAATGCTGCCCTCTAATGGTTTTAGGTGACATTCAGCCGTTGGGAACTGGACCATTTTCTTGCAGTTTATTTGTCAGTGGAATTGGTTTATGAATAACCCAATTTTGTTTCTAAAGCAGAATCAATGCATAAGGAATCCTCAATTATTCAAATTTATTATGTCCAAATTTTATACAGAGCTCTGAGTATGCCTGTATCTGACAAAGTGTACTTTGATTAACAAAAGTATATACCCTGGAAGTGAGGTGCTCCTGGAAGTGTGGTTCCCCACAACTGTCAGTTTGCTCGGATCATTTGTGTCTTACTCTTCCTCCCTCCTCAGCATTCCTGACATGCAGATGTGCACTGGTAAAACACTGCCCCAAAAGCTGTTTATATTTATATATATATATACACACACTATACTATACTATAGACTTGATATACCACCCTAACCCCCGAGGGGGTCTCTGGGCGGTTCACATGTGTTTTCGTTCTAAGAACTAACTCCTAGCTTGGGCCACATCTAGTGTTGGGGGGTGGGACTACCTACCAGCACCCTTGGTGGTGTGTTCTCTTTTTGATGGTCTTCTGGCTTCTTGGCTCGGCACGGCCACCTTTCGGTCTTCCTTGGTTGCTGGGTCAGCGCGGCGTCCTTTTCCAGGCCTCTGATGCTTTTCACGGTGACCACAGGCAGGACCGCGCAGGCGCACGGCTTCGTGTACACTTCCGGCCTCGGCTCCGTCCATCAGGCACGTCCGTGCCTGCGTCACTCGTCATGCGCCTCTGGTCTCCGCTGTCGCTGTTGCTCGATGTCCATTCTGGCCACCAGGGATCGCTCCGCTCTGCCAGCACTCGCTGCTGCCACTGCCGATACTGTGCCGCCGTCCACGGCGTCTGCACCGTCCGCGTTGCCACCACACATCCTCGTCAGAGGTGGGTGCCCCCTACCCATCTAAGGGTAGGTACCCATTTGTCTACTCGCATTGTTAGGTGTTAATTTTTGCTTTCGAGCCGCTGGGTTGGCGGGCCTTCTTGTGTATCTTCTTGTGTATGTTCATAGGTAAAACACCACACAAGAGGCAGTTTTATGTAATAGTTAACAAACTAGTTCTATGTAATAGTGAACAAGACAACAGACTGTATTTTTTCTCTTCTAAATTATTTAAATGTATAAAACGATGCAAAAAGCAATTGAACTAAAGGAAACAAAAAGTCACATCTACTGTGTATGATTATTAAGGACAGTTATTCTGCCATCGTATAAATGTAGCACCTTATGAACTGTTTATGATTTTAATTTGTTTTGATCTGTTTTACTGTTTTAATCTTTATATGATGTCATTAGGCCTGTAAGCCACCCTGAGCCCGCTTTGGCAAGGAGAGTGGGGTATAAATCAAATAAATAAATAAATAAATTAATAAAATAATGGTTACCCAAAGGGATCCATGTGCACAAAGTATCCTCCTTTCATGTTGAGTCAGACACATGGCTCCAGGGCATTTAACTAACATAAGATTGATCTGTCTAGTGTATACCTGGTCCTAGTTTGGAGCAGCAGTCCAAAAGAACAATGGAGAAAATGACTCTTACATTAAGAAAAATCTTTATTCCCTTACTAAGATACAAAATGGAAATGGAATGGTCAGAATAGTAAAATGAGACAGTAAAACAGTTGTATACAAAGTTGTTGTTCAGTCGCATAGTTGAGTCTGACTCTTTACGACCCCATGGACCACATCACGCCAGGTGCTCCTGTCTTCCGTGGTGCTCCGGAGTTTGGTTAATTTCATGTTTGTTGTCTTGATAACACTGTCTAACCATCTCATCCTTTCCTTTCCCGTCCCCTTCTTCTTTGACCTTCAATCTTTCCCAGCATCAGGATCTTCTCCTGTGAGGGCTCCCTTCTCATCTGGTGGCCAAAGTATTTGAGCTTCAGCTTCAGTATCTGGCCTTCCAGGGAACACTCCGGGTTAATTTCTTTTAGGATTGACTGATTTGATCTCCTTGCAGTCCAGGGGATTCTCAAGAGTCTTCTCCAGCACCATAATTCAGAAGAATCTATTCTTCGGTGCTCGGCTTTCCTTATAGTCCAACTCTTGCAGCCATACAGTACTACTGGGAATACCATTGCTTTGACCATGCGGACTTTTGTTGGCAGGGAGATGTCTCTACTTTTTGTGAGTACCCTGGTTGAAGATACTACTACTTTGGAGACAAGGGCGGGGCACATTGATTCAGCTTTGGAGGCAGCTGGAACACCTACGGAGAGCAGCTTGTTAATTCTAATTGCAAGGACTGTAGAATGTCTCTTTGGAAACATTCAAAACATTAATACTCAAATGAAACAACTGACTGCAGAGCTCACTAAGCTGTCTACTAACAATCAGCAGATACAACTAATAGGTACAGCCAATATCCCAGAACACTAGCATGGGAAGAAGGGGGCAGATATATGCCGCTAAGGGGGGCAAGGGAGCACAACCTGAAACGGGGAAGTGCTTTATGGAACAACCCTCTCCAGATAATATTTCAGCCAAGAAATATCTGCCCAACAATATGTGGGCGAAGGCGGCAAACCCCAAACTGGAAAGGAGGTCAGCGTCCCAAATGTCATTTGGCTGACCTACTCAGAATAAAATACTCAGAAGTCGATCTGGAACACAGAAGGGGGGGCTTTTGTCTCCTTTCTCTTGGTCCATATGTCCTTCCTAGGGCACATGAAGCCAGAGAAAAGGGGCAGCCCCCCCCCAACAACACAAACCTGCCACACTTTCTGGTGCTGAAACTTTGGGGGGGGCTCCTTCCCCCCATCACAGCACTCCTTCACCGCACTGAACCAACAAGCACTGGTTAAGATGAGTTTCCCCAATAGGTGACTGACTGCAGGTCTGGATGCATACCTGGGAGGAGCCATGGCTTGGTGGTTCTGCACCTGCTTGACACGCAGGAAGCCCCAGGTTCAGTCCCCAACAGCATCTCCAGTTAAAGGGCCTGGTAGGAAGTGATGTGAAAGATCTCTGGCTGAGACCCTGGAGAGCTGCTGCCAGTCTGAGTAGACAATTCTGACCTTGATGTACTGATGGTTTGATTCAGTATAAGGAAGCTTCATGTGTGTTCACTTATCAGGTGTATCTTGTATGTGAGCCCTAATTTTGAAGCAAACTTTTATATTCATGCCATACATTTCCAGAAGGGGTCAGCAAATTTCCAGGTTTGCAAATTCATGCCAGTGTAGGTAAAACTGCTCTCAACATTCATGTTCAACTTCTCTCCAATGCCACCCCCGCCAAAACCCACCGTGTTCTCATTTTAAACAAATCAAAAATCCACCAGCAAAATTGTTTATTTCTTTTAGCTTTTTGAATTACAATACTTTATTGCAGGGCTCTTTTTGTAGCAGGAACTCCTTTGCATATTAGGCGACATACCCCTAATGTAGCCAATCCTCCAAGAGCTTACAGAGCTCTTCTTACATGGGCTACTGTAAGCTCTTGGAGGATTGGCTACATTAGGGGTGTGTTGCCTAATATGCAAAGGAGTTCCTGCTACAAAGAGCCCTGCTTTACTGTAACTCAGATAATAATTGTTGAATTTCCATTGTATCATCAGGAGAAAATATGGATGGCATTTCTCCAAACTTTTTTCCGGTCTGTCTTGTGCTATCAAAAGCCTGCATGTTTTGATCCAGTTTCTTCTTAGCTGATACTGAGAAGGTTTCACTACCTTTGATGTGTATATAAAGAAAAACTTTGACTGCACCCCTTATGTCTTGAACACATAAAGTTGACCTATACTGTGTCAGACCTTTGGTCTCTGTGTGTTGGGGACAGGGAGCCAGCAGCAGTACTGCAGGTGATGGAGGATGAGGAACCACTGCTAGATGCACCACCACTCCCTTCCCAGCAGCACTACTGCAGATGAGGAGGAGGAATGGCTGCCTGCAAAGGCTACCAGAAAAGAAGCTGCCTCTTGCCCCTCTCCAGCTCCTCTACCTGCTGTGGTACCCACTGTATCCTCCTTGCCACAACTGCATGATGGGAAAGCAGTGGTTATTGCTATTTTGGTTATTGGTTATTGCTATTTTGAAATTGCTTTATTATTCTGTGCCCGACCATTCTGGTGATTCCAAACAGAATGTCCGAATCCACAGCTGTCAATCAAATACACATTTGTAGCAAAGTAATATTTATTGTAGCCATGAAGAAACTGGAGCAAGTTCACTGTTTGGAATAACCAGAATGGTCGGGCACAGAATAATAAAGCAATTTCAAAATAGCAATAACCAATAGACTTGGTTCCCGCTCATGCGGTTGGGCTGTCAAACTTGCGCCCAAAGCCTGAGAACAAACGTCTCCTAAAAGATAAACAATTAGCCTCTTGCCCCCCAAGACGGAATAACGAGGCAGACACGTTGCTGGGTTTTAACTATGGGCCACTTTATTAACTACAACCTTTCGGAAACCATACGGCAAGGGTAAAAACAGCTTATTGCGGTAAGGTCAAGGCCAGAAGTCAAATGACCCCTCCCTTAACTCATGACTTAGGGCGAGCCACCCTGCCCCAGGTGATAGCCAATAGCAGTGGCTCGCACCCGGCCGGCTAACCATTGCGGGATAACCCCTTAGGCCCAACCCCCGAGCTGCTAGGCTCAAAGGGAGGACCCAACTGGGGTGGTCCCAGAAGGCAGTCTGTTTTCTCCGCCCCGTGCCGCAAGGCACAAAGACTGTACTTACATGACTCCTTCAACCCAAATCATGGGTGTCGGTTGGTGCTCACTGTACCGCAAGCTATATACCGCCTATAACCCTGCCAGCGCCAAGGCCAAGCCTCTGCTTTAGGCCTTAGCACCCGCCGAAAGGCCCAAGGCCCCCCGAATCCCTTGCCGCAGGTCATCCAGAAAGATGTCCATGCCCATATCCGACAGGTGGATACCATCTTGTCTATACAACTCAGCCCTCCCTGCATGGAGAGCAGGGTGAGGCAAAAAGCTGCCCAAACCACCCTCAAGAATCCTCTGTAACTCCCTGTTCGCCTTCCGACGAGCCTTGTCAATCGCCAACTGACTCCATGCTCCACGCCAAACTCGATGTGGCACGATTGCTGACCAAATAATGAGGGTATCTGGCCATCGCCTGTGAATCAGCTGGAAATCTTCGCGAGCCTCCAGGATAAACGCCTTCCCCTTCATCAGGCCTAAATCATTTCCTCCCAAATGGATAACTAAAACTTGAGGTGGGGGGCAGACCGCTTCCTGGAACAACAACTGAAGAAGGCCCGCCCACTGCAAACCATGACGCCCGCGCCACTCCACAGCTGCCCACTGACTCAGGCCCACCTGCGTGCCCGTCTGCATTTGTCTAGCTTGGTGAGCAGCCCAAAGAACAAAACTGTGCCCGCAGATTAAAACCATCTTCCTCTCCTGCCGGGCAAACAAACCTAAAACAGAGAGAACAGTTAATCGAGGCCAAAGTCGATCCACTAGCGTCCCACCAATGGACAAACATAGCCCTTGTAAGCCCTTGATCGCCATCGTCCCAGCCTCTGGATGTCACCTGCCGTGTATCCCATGGCCGCAGCCGTGGAAGCAGCGCCGATACTAAAAGAATGGGTACAAAAACGTCTCCCAGCCAGTCCCAACCTTGCCAACGCCTTGGTCGTAATGGACCAAAATTGATGCTTTGTTAGGGGTGCACCATCGCTATGCCTAAACAGCAGCCCAGCACCCACTCCCCGCACTGCTAGGTAGGATGCCAAAGCTGTTACCGGGCACAGCTGCTTCTCAGCGCAAGCCCCCAGCTCTACTACTGCGCCTCGCCTGCGCTGATCAGTTTTAGAATGTCGCAGTGTAATAGAAACTTTTAGCACACCAAGCTTTACATCCTGTAACAGTAAGGCCCTACCTGAATTGTCCCTTTTTGACTGAGCAACCAACTCACCAATGTGGAAAGCCCCAAAGAAGGTAACTAATGCCGCTGCGTGAAAAAGAGTAGCCTCAGACTCAGAAGATCAAACCTCTCTCCACACAGCCTGCAAGCCCCGCAGTACCTCAGGAGAAATGGGCTGCCTAGGGTCCTGCTGCTGCCCGGCCTCACGTGCCCAACCCTCCAGGGTCTTATGGATTTGAAAGTCCCCTGTCTGGTTCTCCAAGCTACATGCCCTACCAGTAAAAGCCAATGCCGATAAAAGGCCTCTAATTGAACTCACTGCCATACCCTTACCTTTTGCTGCCACACAAAAATGCAAGAGATGGTAAGAGGAATGGGCCATGCATCCGGATACCCTACCTCCCGTCCAAATTCCATAAACTGCACAACAGCACGGTCATAAGCTCTCCTGGTGCTTGGCACTATGGCTAGTCCTATTGCCCTGCGCACTTCAGCCTTCCAGCCAACCACAGCCCTGGTGGCATCTGTACCGGTTGTAAATCGGTGTCCGGGGCCAGCTGATGAAACCTCTCCATCTGTTTACGAGAGAGAGCATCAGCCACCCCATTGTTCACCCCCGGCACATGCCTGGCAAGAAACAATATGTTTAGCTGAAGGCAACGAAGTGTAAAGGCCCTAACCAAACACATAACTCGGGCCGACCTGGATGAAAGGGAATTGATGACTTGCACAACCGCGAGGTTGTCACACCAAAAATGTACAGTGTGGTTAGCAAAGTCACCCCCCCATAGGTAGACCGCTACCAATATAGGAAAAAATTCCAAAAAGGTCAGGTCAGCTGTCAGGCCTGCCTCCACCCAATCTAAAGGCCAAGGCTCAGCGCACCAGTGCTCCCGGAAATATACCCCAAATCCGGAGGATACAGCCGCATCAGAATGAACCTGTAGCTCTGCTTCCAATCGAAGATCATCCCTCCAAAATGAGATACCATTGAAAGAGGCAAGAAACTCCAGCCACATTTCCAAATCCTGCCGGATACCAGCCGTGATCCGTATCCTATGGTGGGGGAGCCGCAGTCCCGCCATTGCAGCGCACAGCCTGTGCAAAAAGGCACGGCCTGGCTCCACTACCTTGCACGCGAAATTCAGGTGACCTACCAGCTGCTGCAGCTCCCTCAACGTGGCCTTTCGCTTGCCAAAAAAATCCCGGATGAGACCACATAACTCCCCCAATTTGCTAGCAGGTGTCAGCAAGCTGCCATGGTGTTCTGTGTTACTTGTATGGCTGTACAGTTTCTTCCTCCCCCCCTTTGCCTGCTAGCCTGTATTTTATTCTGCTGTAATGCCTAAGCCAAACAACTGGAGGACGTGGTGTAGGAGTGAGCTTGAATGCCAGCTTGTTGCTTTTAGATCCTGGGAACTGCACCTGTATTATGTCTGGAGATAGCAGTGTTCCCAGGCAGTGAGCGCGCAACCGTTTCCTTTCACCCGCCAGCGGGAAAGTGACCCATTGGTTATGTGCCTGGTTCAAATCCCTTTATTATGCTTGCCCTAGTCGTTTGTACCCATTCCTAACAAAGAACTTGTTTGAGTATCTTTCCAAAGCTTTGAAATAAATTTTGCTTTTCTGAAACGTGGATTTATTCTCGATGCTTGGGGATCCAACATATTGTTAGGAATCCCATTATTTTCCTATCGTCCCGAGTCTGACGAAGTCATGAGCGGGACAGAGGGAAAACTGCCTACAACGGAGGGGGACATGGGATCGGTCCCAACGACCTCCACACAGTTGATCACCACGACTACGGTGCCTACGTCGGGTGCGGTGGGGGGAACGATTCCCCGTTTGCCTGCGTATTTGTCCTGGCCGCCTCCAACCCCTTCGCAATGGGGCCCACGGAGGATACCGGCGCAGGATGACTGGACTCTGTATAATACGAAGGGCACGAGGGAGATTTACTCCCGCCGAGGAAGCGGACTTCGAGAGAGTCTGTTTGATAAAGGACTATATCCCGAACCAGAGAGGACGACCTCCTCGGGGATGTACCGACATGAGCTCGAAGACTGGATGTTCGAACCCCTAGGGGATGGGGCCCGATCGGGAGATCAAGCGAGAGCTCAATTGCCTCCAAGCGATGAAGAGTATGAGCCACCTCCGAGACACCGCCAACGTGAACATATCCCGGAGGAAGAGGGTGGGGAGCGGTTGGACGAGCTGGAGCAAGAGGCCGGAGAACGACTGGACAAGCTGGAGCAATCGATGCGAGACCTGATGAGAACCGTGAATGACGTGTTTGAGGCCCTGCCAGGAATGATGGACGTTCGCATGGCCAACTTTATGGCTGCACAGGCCCCACAACAACCGGCGGGGCCCCCACCGGCTCAACCTGTACCGGGAGCGCCGGCGCCACCTCCGCCGGGGCCCGCCGGGCCGCCTTTGCAGCCGGGACCAGGTCTACCTCCGCCCCTACTACCGCTACAACCGGGAGCGCCAGCAGCGCCCGCCCCTCCTCTTCTGAGAGCGGCGAGACCACGTCCT